>NC_063992.1:5161515-5464545 GCF_932276165.1 Plutella xylostella | reverse complement strand
AGACTTCGAACGTTACAATCAACGACTTGACGAGTTGTCCTTTAGTCATACAACTGAATGGCGCCATCCAATGAACGGGCTAGTGGTTCAATCAAAAATAAGATTAAACCAGATGCCTGCGACAGATGTCTGATCCAATGAACGGGCTAGTGGTTCAATCAAAAAGAAGATTAAACCAGATGCCTGTGACATAGACACTACACTGGACTCTTATCTAAGCTCATTGTGACGAACAAATCATAGGTTCACAATCGTCTTGGACATTATCGATATATGATGAAACACCGTGTTATCTAAATAAATCATCTCTGGAATTCGTGTCTCATAACATTGTGATAAGTACATCAATCTCCAAATACTTTAAAAAACAACACTAAAACATTTCCGCTACCCGTATTTCAGGCAGCGAAGTCAGCAGCTAAATGGAGCTTAAACAAGCTAGGACAACCTTTACATCGGTAGAAAAAAAACCAAACAATTTGAGCTTTAATTCAAACCCAGTGAGATCTGGCTAGGCCGCCGCCGCGCCGCCGCCGCCGTACCAACTTTGAGTAACTCTAAAACCGGCAGCGGTTTACCAATCGAGTGGCCGGTCGTAACCGAAATCCGCTACAAACTTTGTTCAAGGGGTAATTCAGCTTCGTTCTGCCGTCGCCAATAGCAACCGAACCGCTCACCTACATTTAACTGTTGAAACGGAATAAAACGGCTCGCCAGTAGTTCGTTTCATTAATAGTTCCGAGAAGAGTTTCGGCTTTTATCGATGCGGTTAATGAAAATGCGAGGCTCGTGAAAATTTTAATGGGATTTGTTCGCTTTAGTTATCGAATGATTGTAATACGGTTACACTTTTGTTTTTTCCTAATCAAAAGTACTTCATCAAATTATTTGGATGGGTTTGCGTGTCGTAGTAGTTTACATACATAACTAATTAATTGTTACGTACTTTTAACAACGTTATTAAATTTAATATAAGTACATCCACCCACGATTTCGGCGAACAGGTAAACTTATTTTATACAGGGTGGAACTAGATGTATATCAATTAAATTCCCGTCAGGTCATTGCAACCCACAAAACAAAATGATAAAATTTAAATACAAGAGGAACCATGAAATCTAAAAAACGCTATATGCTCGTATGCTACATTGTAATTTGTAACTGACATCAGGAGCGTCACTTATCAAACAATACCCTGTACCTATAACTATACGTAGTTAATTAAATACCTTTATTCATTTGAGTAGTTCTGTATAAAGCTCTCACATCCGACAAAATAAGAACACGAGAATGTGAAATTCAAATTCATGACGGTATTTAGCTTGGCGTAAATTAGCTTCCATTGCGGCGCCGCATTAAGGGCCGTTTACATTAGTACGGGGAACTTCAGCTGGACAGTTCATTCCGCGGTGAGGAGCTGCCCAACTTTAGCCCCAGTAATTAACAAAGGATCGTAATATACGTAAAATGCTGCAGGTAAACTGACACGTTTAATTTATTCTAGCCTTTACCTTGACAAGGATCGTGTTTTCTTTGCAGCCACACATCTGTCTAAACATTGATAGCCGATGCGTCTTACATAATTCAGGAGGTTCCCATTTCCCAAACTCTATTTGTCACGGCAACAAAAATAGCTCGGCGAAGATACCCACAACGCTGCGTAATGCTCATGGGCGGGAACGTCATATTTTACTTTAAACTACGCAGGAACAGCGGCTCAGCCGTTTAGTTAAGCGAAAATAGCAGTTATTAGGGGGCCTGAATCTATTAATCTTGTCAGGATAAAATGAAGTGGTCAGGACCGCACCCAACTGATTACAACGCATTGGAGATTATTAATCACTGTGGAACTATTTGGGTAAATCACGTGCCCGACGTCGGCGATGGACGCAGGTCGTAGAGGGGCCTATTGCCGTGATTGTCTAACTTTATAGATTAGGATTAGGTCCTTTTGCTGATGTGACGTATAATATGATAGATATACCAGTATAATAGATATTCCCGGGAAATTCCCAGTTTTCCGGGTAAAGGCCCCTAACAGTAGAAGCGTGTACTCTACGCCACCACGTTGGAGTCTTTTTATTTTCACTATAGCTGAACCAGGGTTTGTCACCGTGACTAAAGGATTAGCCAGTCAGATCATTGAGTTCAACTTGTCCAATTCAGAGTAGCCTTTTAGGAGATCGGATCGGAGACCGGAGTGTTATGAACTACTTTGTATGCAGAAATTTACACAGGAAAACCTCAATAACTGAAGTGTACCTCAAGGAAAAAAAACTATTAGATAGATATATAGATAGATAGAATATTCTTTATTTGTACACACACATAAAATTAACTTACATAACTTAAATACTAACACATTTGTACAAAAATGGCGGTCTTATCGTTTAAAGCGATGTTATATTCTATTATAGTACAAGGTTTAATTTTATTAGTGACATTCCCGTAGGCAACTTTTATTTTGAGCTAAACTCTGAAAAAACAGTTGTTCCAAAAATTCCATTCGAGTAAATATTTATTTAAATAGATCATGAAAAATCAGTTCTTTTTCGACATTTAGGGCGTCTTGCACAACAAAGTTAATCAAAATTAAATCTATGACCTCTATTTAATTTTATTTAACTTTGTTATGCAAGTCGGCCTTAATGTGGATAAAAATAATGACAGGTGCATTCACCTGCTAGGTAAAATGACACTGATAAAATTTACTCCTGTATATTTAGAAGTATACGAATGTTATTTATTCGACTTAACGCTAAAAGGCTTTTCCTCTCACGCAGTGCGTCAGTTCTCTTCACGCAAAAACGAACAGCCTCTAAGGGACAACTGTCATTTCGCATTATATTTGATAATGTTAGCCCTCGTCTTATAAATACACATGAGTTAGGGGGTGCCTACATTATAGCCTCCACTTATTTCTCTATAAATTTTGTTGTTTAAGTACTTGCATACTTTTGCCATGAATCTGCGTAGGTGTCACATGATCCGCTTACAAAAAATTTATATATGTAATTATGTAAACGCCAAAGATTTAATTTCCTTATTGAAATACTATTTAAAATACCCGTTAGATTATCCACCGTAGCCGGAACTTGGCTACACCATTAAATAAGTACTTATGTATTTACATAACGCTTGAGGCGTAATATGTAGTCCCACAGATATGTATACATAAATAGATCATGGTAGTCGGATCTACCGCCTAACCCTTACTACCACCGATACATTAGCAATCAACAATCAGTATTGCTTATCTGTCAAACATCTGTCAGCAAATTTTGTTGGTGGTACGGAAGCTATCGTGTAATCGTATGGCTCAGTGTAACATCAGCCTTAGGACAGATTTTCGCCGCATGTGTTGTTGCCTTGTTTTTCCAATAGTTTTTTCTCGTGTATTTATATTTGTGATGACCTGTTTATGTCCGCGATGTGAGATTTATTTTCTTATATTTGCAGACTGTTTGGGGTGTTTCTTGACTATAATCATTTTTACAGATATATTTTTTCAGATAAGTGATTAAAATATAATAAGTAATGTGAGAATATTCAGTAGGTACACCTGCTTATACATACATATAACACGGTCACGTTACGGTATATGATTGGGTTCATTTATTTATCGCTATAATATTCAACTGCCTACCTTCCCTCTCTCTCCCATTAAATATTTTGTTTTAACTTTTCACTTGGTTCTTGTATACGAATATGCCTTAATAATTGAATTTATAAAATATGAATATGTGATGAACCAAAAGGTTTGTTTTACCAGGTATAAGTAGGATAAGGATACAAAGTAAGTAATTTATTCGGTTTCGACGAAGTAATCGTATTATAAAATACTTATTTATCAGAAATAGTTAATATCTGGTAGGTATACTTTTAGTAATTTTAATAGAACTAAGTTTTAATATTTACTTCTCCGTGTTATCGGCCTTATGTTCATGTGGTATGTAGAGCTAACTTGTACAAACATATTAAATCTAGATTTAGTGTAAAATTTCGATTTAAGAAACGTCAATCCATGTGAATCACTCCTCACTTTCCCACATATTATACATAGTTACTAAATACATATACCTATATATAGAATAGAATAGAAAACATACTTAAGCTCAATATTTTAATATTAAAACTAATTATTTTGTTTTTAGTAAACAACAGCGCTAATAGCAAACACAAACAATACCCGGGAACTCTTTGTGAAGTTCGCGTCCCCGAAATACGTGACCACATTTTACGCCTCGCCACAATCTCCTTGCGAGACACAATTCCTCGGCGAGCACAATAAATGATAATTTATATTCCTTTGACATTTTTAAGATCATAATTGTGGTAAAAGGAAAGTTTCGCCTGTGTAAAAAGCCTCGGAATTGATTGTCCAGTGTTGGGCGGCATTGTAGCCGGGGCATTTTGCGGCGCCTCTCAAACTTTTCTCATTAGTCCGATCTGTTACATCGACCATCGACAATTCGTTAGCAACTTGAGAACCTTCATGGAAGCTCTAAGTTTTTTTGTCCTTGCATATTAAGAATGCATAGACCTATGTACCTGTATGTTGTATGTTCCTACCAACCGTAAAATTAAACGTTTGTAAATTAACGTAGGTAGTTAATTGTTATTATTAGATGTAAGTATACGAGTAAATGTAAGTATACTTAGTATAAATGCTTGCCAACTAATAATTATAAGAGTATCGCAAAGAAAATTTTAAACCTTTCAAGTTGTAACTATCATTTACATCAGGTATCACTTTACTGTAGTCAGCTACAAATTAAAATAAACACTAACTTGACGTGGTCTCCTAATAGCCGCCATGTTTCGGCGCTGCTGGCGCTGCTCATATGTTAGTAAATACTTTTAGCGGAACAACAAGCTTTTACTCTTTGTCGCTGTAATGAAACTTATCCGCAGCTTCCAACTCTGCCACTCTCTAAACAAACGAATACGGGAGACATGCACGGTGAGCAACCAACTAAATAGCAAATGTGGCAAACGACGGACATAGGTGTCTCTCAAGGAGATTAGCGCCACAACCCTCTGCTCTTATGCTTATCAAGCCACTAATACTAGAGGTATGTATACTAACCTACAATGGCTAAAATTTCTGTGCGGTATGACTCGAGATCCACGTATCTTATTCAAGTCAAGAGTCATGAGCCCGTGGGTTCGAATCCTGCCGTGTACGAATGAATTATTTAGTTTATAAGGAATTTCACTACAAATAAACCACGCACGATGTGTACCCTAAGTGCATTGTAGTAGTACAACCATTGAAAAACGACGATACGACGCGCGACATGTGTACAGCGAAATGTAGCTAAAATTACACTCGGCATATATTTTATTTTATATACACATATTTATCGTATGGCTTTACTGGTTAGGTACATAAAATAATATTAAAATAAGAATTTATACACGTCACTAAAAACTACAATTATTTAAATATGCAGTAGCGCTGCTGGTGAGGTTGGTGAAGTCATCGGCAGGTCCGGCATATTTTGTGATAGGACACTCGAAGACGATGTGGTCTATGGTCTGCTGTGGGTGTCCGCATTCGCAAGCTGCTGACTCGCTCCACCCCCACTTATGCCAGAGGTATGCACAGTTGCCTACTTCTGTTCGCAGGCGGTTAAGTCGGCACCATACACTCCGCGGTTCACAGAAGCCAGCTGGGCGTTGGGTTGTGCTTGGTACAAATAGTTTACGAGATGGTGGGTTTTCGCTCCATTCACTTCTCCACGCATCGCCAGCTTTCCACGAAGGGTTGTATGTGTGGAAGCTCTTGGCAGGAGGGTCACGTGACTTAAGCCGTGTCTTTTTTAAGGGCTCAAGATCCTCGTTGATTGGCAGGGTAGGGTTTCCCAGGATCTTAACCATCTCACGGTTGAGGCAGGCTTCACGGCGAATATGGGGTGGGGCAATGTGGCTCAGGGCCGGGAGCCAATATGCAGGGGTGGGCATTAGACAGCCTGATATAAGCCTCATTGAGTGGTTCAGCTGGACATCCACCATCGAGACGTGTGTGCTGTTCTTCCACACAGGCGCACAGTATTCAGCCGTTGAGTACACCAGAGCCATGGTGGAGGTTTTAAGGCATGCAGCGTTTGCTCCCCATGTCGTGCCTGTTAGTTTTTGGATGATGTTATTCCTGCTCTTTAGTTTCCCTGCCAACTTCTTCAGGTGATGTTTGTAGGTGAGACTTCTATCCAGGGTTACCCCCAGGTACTTAGGGTAGAAATTGTGTCGCAAGATGGTTTCTTGGAAACTCACCTTAAGCTCTCTATCGGCTTGCTTATTGCAGAGATGGAAACAGCAGACTTCTGTTTTTGTTGCACTAGGACAGAGACGCCAGTTTCGGTAGTATGTTGCCATTTCCTTTAAATCTCGCTCCAGTATTACCTCAGTAGCTTCAAAGCTTTTATGCTGGGTCGCAAGTGCAAGGTCGTCTGCATAGCCAAATTTCCGCGAGGTGGTACTTGGAAGGTCGTGTATGTATAGGTTGAAAAGTAGTGGTGCCAGCACTGAACCCTGTGGTAGTCCATTATTTAAGACTCTTCTGTTGCTAGAGCTGTCCCCCAGAAAGACTTGAAATGGCCGGTTCGTGAGAGCGTCTTCCAGCAATCTGTATAGCCTCATGCATGGGATCGTTTTCAGGAATTTGTAGAGCAGTCCCTGTCGCCAAACAGTATCATATGCGGCAGTAAGATCCACAAATGCAACTGATGTCTTCACTCCGCTCTGGAAGCCACTTTCTATATGGGTCGTTAAGGCAAGAACTTGATCGCAGCAGTTACGCTTTGGTCGAAATCCTGCCTGTTCCTGTGGAATCTTCTCGTTGATTTCATCGGAGATTCTGTTATATATTAGGCGTTCGAGAAGCTTGTAGACAATGCTTAGCAGTGCAATGGGTCGGTAACTGTCAGGTCTGTCTTCCGGCTTTTCAGGCTTTAGTATGGCGATTATCTTGGATCGCTTCAGTTCTGCGGGTATTTTTCCAGATCTTATGATGTTTGTGAAGAAAGCCGCAAGCCACGACTGTGTGCGAGGGCCGCAATGTTTCAGAAACTCGGGAAAAATGCCATCATCTCCACAGGCCTTATCCATTTTAATGTGGTTAATCGCAATTTTGATTTCGGCGATGCTAATGGGGCCGCTGTAGTCATCGTTATTATTTGCCTGGGATTTTTCTGTCTTTAGCTTCTGGAGGATTTGGCGTGTGTGAGGTTTGTAGTTTGGTGCTTTTGAAAGGTGGACCATCCGGCTCGCTATGTCATTTGGGTTAACTTGGGGTTAAATCGGCATATAAATACTATAGGAATAATGCGTGTAAAAAAGTACTTATAAGATGCTTACTTGGTAGGTAGGTACATCTCCTTTTTTATTATGTTACACATAACTCTTGTTTGCTTGCAGTGACACTCAACTTCTTCTAAATGATCACAACATGACACCAGCAAACTAAATTGAGAAGGATGCGAAGAAGGAAGGTCCTTTGAACCTTCTCAGATTGCAGTATCGGAGTCTAGCTGAAGACATAGCTTAATTATAGGTAATTATACAACATAAATATTAGGTTCGTGAACTTCATTGTCAGTGAACTAAAACATAAGGGAGGCAAAATTGAAAAAAAATAGAGACCACTACACAGGGATTTGGTCTTCGTACAATCTGCTTATTGAAGGATTATTATTTCAACGTTAAATTTGTATGGCGCGGAGGAAGCAGGCGCGTATGTATACCGCTAGGTGGTGACTCCCGACTCCCGTGCCATAAAAATGAGTGTTAACTTTTCACTGCTCGAATAGTGTAAAACTAGCGCTCCGCATGTAGGCCTCCAGCGGCTGCTTATATACTAACCAGTTTATCGGTGAATAAGACAGGGCCTCTAGTACGGGAATTGCTATTTTTGAAAACTAAAAAACATCTGGATACATTACTCGTATCTGCCAAAAGTTTCAAGATAGTTTCCGCTAGAGCGCCACTTAGTATGCGAGAAAACGTAAATTTTTATAGTTTTCGCCAAACTATCAAACCTGTATTAGACCCTCAGATCTATTAAAACTGGCAATTTTACACGTTTCTGAGCTAGCATGTCACAAAAAAAGACGCGTGTAGACATGTGTTTATTTACTTTACGAGTTCACGACGCAAGACAAAGGAATGTTGTGGAAGTTCCGATTGTAACCAGAAATCTGCCGTGTTTATCCCGGCTGGCCCTTGCATCAACAGAATAATAACGGGAAAAATCACACCCTGTAGACTGATACAGTAGAGCGTCGAATGAAATTCGTCAGCTTCCACCGGAGTAGCTCATTTCCCACCTAATGGCCGCTATTCCATGAGACGCCATTTTCAATTTCCTAACCTGCTACTACCTGCATTATATCCGCTTCATCTCATAGCACTTTTATCGGCAGGTTACTTAAAAACAAATGAACGGAATTACAGAGATTCGGTGCGCCCTTTGTTTTATATAAATGGACCCAGATAAATATTGATATGATTTTTAGATATTATTTTGAGTAAGTACCTTCTTACTTACAGATAAAATTAGTGAAATGGCAGCATAACAAAGCTTAGTTTTGTTTATTTAAGAATATGTATCTACTTAAAAGATCTCTATAATAATAATATGTACATACGAATCCTACTATATAAAACGGAACTTTGTCCCTTTTATGTTTATTATTACAGCCAGACCCAGATTCACAGTTGAACAAGAAACGCTGTGAAAGTTCCTCACTTGAAGTCACCATATCTGTCTAACAAGAGAACTGCTTAGAACAGACGGAGATAAAAGCTAAAGCAGACGTTTATGTGCAGGTCACGCGCTATAGTTTTTATTTTGTTACAAACCCACATTTCACCTTTATGTTAGTGTGTGACGTGGAGTACCCACCGCGCGGGGTAAGCACCGCGAACAGTATGAACTTGGGAATCCGACGGAGCTATCACATCATAGTCTACGTGGAAAGTGAACAAAGTGCACAAGTGCGGATTCTATACCTATTTCTCTCGGTTTTATTAAATTTCTTGAACATTTCCCATTTCAGTGCACAACTTTCAAACGGAAGTCGTGTAGATTGCGGCCCGAGCTTTCAGCTTCAATAAGATCGAAATGCTATCGAGGAAAATAACTGGATTCAGCGTGTGCCCGTGATAGTAGCACTCGCAACAAATAACTTACCTGACAACTTCGCCTTGTAATAACTTGTAAGTTTTCGCCATGCTCGGCCACTCTTCGTAGCACTATTTTAGCCAGAGAATAGCTAGATCTATTTTGGAGGACAGCTTTTGATAGAATCTAAATTATTCCAAGTGAGGATACATGATCCTTGATCAGGTACTACCGACCCGCCCAGCTTCGCACCAGTGCAATGCTGATACTATTTTATACAGATTGTAAATCTTCCATGTGAAACAAGCAATAATGCAATGCGTTACATTATTTGTCTAGATCTAAGTATGCCATATACCTACAGACATATGAACACATGGAGAGGAGCTAATTTAAATACAGTACTACGCTATACTGTATATAATGATCTATAAATATAATATATGTACTTTGTAAGTAGGTACGGTGGCCTGCGCCTAAAAGTATACAGGCGGAGTTTTTAAAATAGCGATCCCTGATGATGAAGGAACCAGCTACATTTGTTATAAATCCGGTGACGTGTTGTGTGTGATGTGTGTAGCAGTGATGTTTATGTGGATGTGCTTGAGCAGCATGTGAGCTTGAGGTCGCTATTTAAAAACTCCGCCTGTATACATTTAGGCGCAGGCCACCGTACATCACAAGCACAGTGTACAATTATACAGATAAATAATAATTACATTTGATACTGCTGCTACACACGTACTAGTCATAAAAACAATGGATCACACATGTAGCTAGCTAAATAAATAGGCTGGAATCCTCAGCAATCGGCACTAGCGCGGCAATGGCTTGATTGATGAGCATCGATTGAGAACAAAATGAATAGGACTCCGTACATTGGTGGACAAAGTGACCCCTAATAAAGACACGGAGGCTACAAATCATCCTGATTGATCGAGCACCAGATTAGCGGCATTAGTGCTCATAGTTTAAGGTGGAACGGAAATTTCTATTAAAGCTTAGCGTTAGCACATAGGTAGATTAGCAGATCCCTAGGTTAGATACCAATACTGGTTGCTAGGGATTAGGTACGTAGGTATTCGTTATTTCCAAACTAATTAGGTACCTACCTATACGTAGGAATACTTATATAAGTGGAACAGTAATAATATATAGATATTGACGGCCGACTGGTGTAGTGGTTAGTGACCCTGACTGCCGAAGGTCCCGGGTTCGATTCCCGGCTGGGGCAGATATTTGTTTAAAGACAGATATTTGTACTCGGGTCTTGGGTGTCGATATTTATATTTATTATGTATCTATCTAAGTATTTGTTGTGTAGATATATCAGCTGTCCGATACCCATAACACAGGCTCTGCCTAGCTTGGGGTCGGATGGTCGTGTGTGAGATGTCCCCACATATTTATTTATTTATTTAATATCATGACCATAGTGTACATCGATATGGAATATATAGGTAAGTATGTATGTATTTTAAGGGTGAACCAAACTTAGTATTGTTGGTGGTTAGATCTGATAAACTTATTAATAATTATTATTTATTAGTATTATTAATTATATTTTTATTTATACGTCCTGAAAGTACCTACATCAGCTGAACACAGACACAAGTAAAATGTGGAACAACCCTGCTTTCGGTTGAGGTTAAGTAAATAGTAGTGTTGCCACGAATAGTGAATTGGCCGAATACCGAATACCGAATATTCGGCGACGCTGCCGGCCGAAGCGCCGAATATTCGGCCGCCGAATATTCGGCGCTACAACCTGTTTTTTTTGTTCCTGGAACTGCTTTGAAGAAGTCGCTTCAGATTATATGAGAAATGCTAATTATTAGGAGGCAGAATGCTGTGGCAAACGAGTTGAATTTTTATTTGATAATAGTTCGCCAAGATCGGATGTCCGATCCTTACAAGTGGTGGTCAGCAAACAAAAAACAATACCCGAACCTTTTGAAATTTGCAATAACTTATCTTTCTTCACCTGGAAGTAGTGTTTTTATAGTGAGAGGTTATTTTCTGAGGATGGTTACAATAAAAAGCGCAATCGTGGGCTACCAAATGCTGAAATGCTCGTTTTTATCCAGCACAACTGATTACTACTGATTAATTTTAAATACTAAAATAGTGATTTGGAATTAAATACACAATTTTGATTTAAAAAACAAGACATTTTTTACATGATTTACTATTCGGTATTCGGCCCGAATAGTACGCACTATTCGGCCGAATACCGAATACTGAAAAAATTGGCCGAATAGGCCGAATACCGAATAGTTGCCGAATATTCGTGGCATCTCTAGTAAATAGGTAAGTACCTATATAAATTATGTACATATATCTAATACCTTTCTTGTTCCAGGTTCGCAATAGCAGACGCCGGAAACCTTGCAGGCATCCTAAGTGATTTACCTACCCCATTACCTACTGAGCTTAATATCATCAGACACCGCCCGTGCTGCAATAATTATTAGCCTAACATCAATGTACAGATGAAATCAGATTACATTGGTCCTGTACTAGTAGCTGTAAATGGCTGTAATAGTGCCTGCAAATAGGTAGGTAGAGGATCCTGTTGTTGCTAAATCAAGAACACATCAAAATTAAGAAACTTACATGTAAAATTATCATAGTATCGATGAATACATTAATAAATACCTACAGTACCAAGATAAAACGCAATCACGTCAGCTTCTTGAAGCAAAAAAAAATGACAGAGCCAACGATTAGTCGATTCATACATAAATATCGGAAATCAACATATTTTTTAGGTCTACGCGGCTCCGTAGCAGGATATGCTACGACACCGCCGTAGCCTTGCCGTAGCAGTCCGCCGTAGTAGTCATGTTAATTAAACTCATTCATTTGTTGAGAAAGCTCCACTACTGACATTCACAAATTGTTTCCTAAAGTCCATCAAAATCCCTTTTTATGAACTACGTTAACAATAATACTTGTATACATGTATACTTATGTATTATTGTCCTCTAAAAATGAACAATAAATAGTTTGGTTAATACGGCTATCTCAAGCCGTCGCAGCTCTCGACGCAGGCAATAAGTAAATAAACTCCATATATGTGAAAGGGGCGCGAAGCAGCCCTTTATATCGTGTCAGTCCCCAATCTTAGATGTTGAGATTCGTCGAGGGTGCTTCTACACAATTTGCTCCGAAAGCCGTCTCCCCGTGCGGCACTCGACCTTTTTCAACCTCTTAGCACTTGTACCACCTTTAGTGTTATAGATAATCAAAGAAAGTGTTCGCGACCGAGGCGCCGATACAATGTTGTATGTTGCACAGACCGCCGACTCCGGTTACTTTTATGACAAATTTATTTTATGGCTTCTTCAGCTACGAAGGAGTATTCGGGTGCGCATAAAAATTATTCTCTACAAGTAAGTCTCTACTGTAAGGTTTCAATGATAGCGTAGCTAGCTAAGCTAGCGGGTTTAATTAGATGATAATAAAGTATAGGTTAGTAGGTAACAAGGTTCTACTTAGCGGTTGCAGTGAAGGAAGAGTATTTTAATGCCTATAGATCTTAGAACCCTACATTACTTACCATCAGTACTTATCACCACGTACTTACTTCAGTTTTAGAGATTACTTTTCCCGTAGTTCGTAGTTCCCCGCTTCAGAACAATTGTTTTTTTTTCATGGACAGGGCGATACCCTGGCGCACAAACCCCAGATAATGCTGAGGAATGATGTAGTCTTCACATGTAGTACCCACCATACATCTATCCGAGGGATCTAGACAGGGTGTGCCCGATATAGAGCTATGTAATTCCTGGTTGCAGAGCAGGAGATTCTTCGGAAGATCTTCGGTCTAAGACAGCGATCCGGTCGAAGCTTGAGACTTGGAGAGCACTGAAAAACACGGAACTAAAAAAAATATGAAATCTCAAAGAACATAGACAGGTAACCACTTTGATTATATTAGGTAGGTATTAGGTAATAACAACAAGGTAATGCCTACCTAAGCATAGATACAAGTATTTAGGTCAGTAAATACAACTAAGTACCTATATTTAGTTAGAACTGTTTCAAATTACGCCTCGCCTTGCAAACCGCTAGCTTTCTAATAGATTATTCAAGATGTTTCGGTACGTCTTGCTATATAGGAAGGTAGTTAAGAGGAATGTACCTAAGTCCCTATAAAGGGTAAGCCTGCGCTATTAGGTAGGTAGGTACTCATGGGAAATCGTAAGTGGCTCAGTGGCTGCACCTGTAGAGCCATTAGATATATTTAAGTAGATACCTTGTTAAATCTCCAGTGTCCCATGCTGCAATCTTATCTCTACTCTAACTTTAAACTCATTAGTGACACTTACTATATGTACAGTCCCTGATAAGGGATCCTAGGACCAGATGATGATGTACAGTCACACCTACAGTATTGTGCAAATTAATGTGAACACGAGTGAAAATTTGAAAAAAATACATTTATTAGTTCTAAAATAAAAAAAAACAGAGATGTATTAATACAATTTAAGTTATTTTGATAGAAAATGTGTCCTCCCTGGCTTTTATAACTTCTTCAACACGTTTTGGCATAGAATCGACATGATTTTAACAGTTTTCTGATATTTACTGGTCTAAAAAACTTGTATGGATTACAGCCTCGATCATTTTAGTTTTTCTTGTGCAATAAGTTTTCCGAAGTCTAACTTTCACGATGGCTCATTTATTTTTAATGTATTAAGTGCCGGTGAGTTCTCTGGCCATCCAAAGGCATTATATCTTGTTGTCCTTGAAATATTTAAGCATAATCTTGGACACGTGGAATCGAGCCGAATTTTGTTGAAAAACTTATTGACCGTTAGCATCAACTTTTCTTAGTTTGGAACTGTTTTTCTTATATATAGGTACCGGATGACTTGTGCCCATCGAAGGGATGATGGACTCGCTAAAATACAGTGACTTGCTAGAACGGAGATTAGAAGTTGAACTAAGAAAATTTGATGTTAACTGTCAATAAGTTTTTCAACAAAATTTGGCTCCATGCCACGTGTCTAAGGTTATGCCTAAATATTTCAAGAACAACAAGATATCATGCCTTTGGATGGCCAGAGAACTCACCGGCACTTAATCCCATTGAAAATAAGTGGGCCATCGTGAAAGTTAGACTTCGGAAAACGGATTGCACAAGAAAAACTAAAATGATTGAGACTGTAATCCATACAAGTTTCTTAGACCAGTATATATCAGAAAACTGTTAAAATCATGTCGATTCTATGCCAAAACGTGTTGTAAAAGTTATAAAAGCCAGGAAGGACACATTAACTATTAAAATAACCTAAATTGTATTAATATATCTCTGTTTTTTTAAATTTTAGACCTATAAATGCATTTTTTTAAAATTTTCGCTCGTGTTCACATTAATTTGCACAATACTGTAGTTACCTTAAATCTACAAATAATCATCATCATATTTTATCGGGATTTCAGGTTTATTTGTAGGTAGGTACTCGTATGTATGGTGGTATAAAACCCTGCTTCTAATGAAGTGTACCTAGGTACTAATAAACCTCATCTGTATCTACTTAAAGCGAATAAGAACTTAGCTACCTACCTTTTTCCTCTGAAGTAGGGAGGTAAGTACAATAATATTCAAAATTATTTTGTTTCCATTTATTTTCAATAGGTCCCGTCGACAATGTTGCCATTAATCATTATCAAGATGGAATCGGAAACAAGATAACAAAATTGTTTTCTAACCTTGCGGCCGTCCAGTGCCCTACCTACCTGAAATTAATAGGTAGGTACTTATGTACTAAAGTAATATTTATGTTTCATTTTCAATTTGGATTTCGTAAACAAAAGAAGGGCTCGGTCGTTTATACGGTGGAACATAGAACAACGCGGACTCGGGTACTCCTATTCAATGGGATGGCATGTCCTGTTGGCATTGATTCCTGCTTGCCAAACCTATGTAGTTGGTATACAATACAGGGTGTTTTACTTACGAAGGTAGGGTAATTCCTATAGATTTGTAAATCCGTAAAACCAATAATTGCCATATTTAATCGTTAGGAAACCTATTTATGGAGTCAGGGCTAGATCAAGATACCTACTCACATATCCCGAGCATAGAGTAGGTATGAATAAGTATATTCAGAATAATATTGTAAGTATTCCTCTCGTGAGTATGGACGAAGCATGAAATAGCGCATGGTGAGTTGGTGACCCGCAGTCGAAAGAGTTATGAGAAGTCTCAGAAGGAGCCCAAGTTATGTAGGTATTACCGTACCAGGTATAATCCGGCGCACGCTGGGTAGTCAACGACTGACGCTAATCTTACTGCCTAATCCTATCACCACAGTCACACTCTTGAGCGGACTAGGGTTTGTCAGCGACATGTTTGAAGGCGTCTCATAAAGGCTTGCCCATTCAGGATATAAATTAAACACTTTTTATACAGAAAGGTTGTTTTATTGCCAACATATTATCACTCACTGAGATATAGGTTCTATTCATACTTATAGGCTAGGTATTTTTAGAGTGAAACTTCATCGGTGATATATTGTAGACGCGACAAATGTAAACAGTGCGGAATATTATCAGTAAAACACCCGATTTGAAGTGGTACAATGAAAAATATTACTAAGTTTTTCGCAATTATTTTCAGCTGATCCTTTTCAGGATGTCTTATACATCAAGTCTGACTGTTGACAAGTCTTGTTCACTGATAAAATTCTATCCTGTATTTTTATTCCATCTTATTTTAGACGGCAGCTTTCAGCTAATGTGGTTTATCTTCACCGGTGCAGTTTACCTATAAGTATAATATTTTTTACCAAATATGTAGCTCATCAAGTAATGGTTTACAAACAGAAAGCCTAACAGATAATACCTCACAAAACAACGTTCTATAGTATTATCTTTAACAAATATCTGTGTCGTGATCAGATCACTGATAAATTGGTGATACAAGGCTTAGCACCTCTTCATTACATTTGTAAGAATTGTAAGGATCTTCTCGAAATAAGTAATAGACTATAAAATATATATTTCTGATAAGGCTCTAAGCTATGTTTATATCTTACATTCAATCCAATCACAAATCAACAACCAACATTCCAACTTACAAACATTATCAATAAAACACTCTTCTAGAACCAAAGGAGAGCATGAATACAATACTTAAGTTTTAGCAGAGCACGACAGACATATAAAAATATAAAATGTAATATATCACTCTTAGGTACAGTCAACAAGATACATAATCGAATTATTATATAATCAATTTTTACTTCTAGTCTAATCTTCTAAAATAAACTCTAAGCCAGTAATACCAAAACACTTTTCGTCACTATGGATATGTGTAAGCCATTATATTCGAGTGTAACCTGAAATGGAAAAAAAATGTCAACAAACAAAATAAAAAGTGCAGGTGATATCAAGTTCAAAATAATAATGGTAATATACAGGGTGGGCCATAAATGTATGCAAATTAGAAACATGAGTCGAAAAAATGAGTTCCATTGCCTAGCTCATTGTTAACACTCCTACACAAAAGACTACGTAAACTTTGAAAAAAACCGTGAATACACATCTTATTTCACCGTATAATATTGCACCATATAGTTTTCAGAGCTCTAATATTGGCAGTGGTGACAATTAATGTGCCCATTGATGTGAAATGTACGCCCTCCGTAAATACATGACCGTGCTGAACAGGATTTAGTCCTGGGATACATCGTGGCATGAATCATAGCAAACTTCACTGCCACCGCCACCCGCGAACAGTTTTGAAGAAATCACGTGTTTCTATTTGCAATCTTTTACGGCCCACCCTGTTGAAACTATATTATAATATTGGTATTGTATAATATAAATCCAGCCGGTATACTATTGTTAGTAGATAAAAAATATATGTATAATATTTGACTAAAAAACAATTTATGTATCATGTATACTGAAACAGTGATGCTCTCACCATAAACATGCGTGCATGTTCCTAATCTTAAGTAGCGGTGCTCAACCGTTATTTTTGCGAGCATTTACTACGACTAACTCATAAAATCTAGTCAAATGAAATAAAAACGATGATATAATTAATCTTCAATTTAAGATGATTTTGTATGTTTTTCGATTTTAGCATTTCTTAGCAATAATAATAAAATAATAATATCTTATTTGCAACTATGATTACTTTTCTTGCTTACTATACGAGTGTGTTCTACAATCTAGATTAAATGTGCTAAGGTACGACGTATTCCATAACATAATAAAATATATAAAGTATATTATATATTATTCGTAATAAAAAGGATAAACCATGCATAAATACATATACACAAACTAAACAAGCCAATAAACTAAACAAACGTATGTGCTGGTATTATTTACAAACACGTGCTCTAAAAGTTCATATCCAATCCTATTTGATACATAACTTCCTCCGTATCGGCTCCATAGATGCTTCCAGAATTAGTACTCCCTTTCATTACGTCACTCTCTGATTTACCATTTGCAGTTGGGCTATTCGACTTGGAGGTGGTGGGTAGTTCGTCGTCGTCAGAGTCCGGCTGAGGCTGTGGCGTCTCGACCGGGAAGCCGAGAATCACCCGTATGGGGTCTGTCAGATGGTCGGCATATTTAATTTGGTGGTAAATGCCTTCTGCGGAGCTCAGAATGTGGTCTACGTCGAGGCTCATGGATAAGTCGTTCACGTGCTGTGGGAGGAAAGAGGAGTGTTGTGATAAACATGTATTAGTATGGCTTTGACGGTGAATGAAAGGTAATAGGTACCTACATAGTTTCCCTGTTATAATTTTTTGTATACAAGAGCCACAGAGAACTAAATCTAAATCAAATATTGAATCTTTAGCACAATTTACCAGCTACTACATTATGGGCCGCGAATCAAATAGATACCTACATTTATTGAAAATAATGAATACACTTACTTTGAGAATTTCGGTGAATCCGTAGTCGTTGTTTATGATGGTATCTTTTTCAGCGTCAAGTATAGCAACACAGATTAGTAAATGGAAGTTGGCACATGGCAACCCCGTCCAAAGAACTTCCCATAGCCTGAAACAAAATATTAATTAAAATAGTGTGATGACGATCTTTCGTAAGCTTTGATTGTAATTACTGAAATTATAACAGTAACAAATTTGTGCCAAACTTACGGAATTATTTTTATATTTTTAGTCATCAATAAATATTATAATCTACGAATAACCCTACTATTATACATGATTATGTTTTTATAGCTACTCCTGTTTAGACATCGATGTGAAATTATTATGAAAACGCATCATAAATACCCTTACCTCATAATATCCCTATGCGAGAACTCCCGCTTGAACCAGACCAGCAACCACCTAAAGCAGAAGTACATATTCCCGGAGTCCTTCTGCGCGAGGTGGTGCGCGAGGGGGGGGCTGGCGAACGTCAGCAGTTGCTGCAAGTGGAGCAGCTGCTGCTTCATGCCCGCCTGGTCCATGTCGAAGTTTGACGCCTGGGGGTTTAAGAGGAGAATTTTACTGTAGGATACGCGTCCACAACGTAAGCGGGCGGAGCAGCTGCTACAGATAACTATTTAGGCTGTGGAAGCGGACGATATATACGGTATTCTCCGCCATAGAGTATATAATACTCCGCCCGCCGCCTGGCCCGTGGCTCAGGGGTTGTGAAAGTTGTTCAGAATGACCGAGTCACCCCCTCTCGGCATACTATACCACTTTTGCAACACACTGTATGTAATGAGGTTTTTTGCGACATCTCCCGTATTTGTTGTCTGAATGACTTGACGGTGAAATGAGAAACCCTAAAGCCATAAGAAAAGTAAATGCATGGAAAAAAATATCATGAGATTAAAATTACTCACAATTTTGTCCATAAAGCCGACGAAACACCAAAAGCTGTCGACTTCGTTGCCTAACAACAAAAGCAGCGGAGCCAAAATATCGCTCATTCCTTGAACATATCCCAGGTCAAAGTTGTACATCACATAGGTCATCAGTATATCCTGTAGAACCACTAAGTTGGGGTTGTTATCGCCGGCATAAAATGGATGTGTCCTGTCCGTACGATTCACGTCTTTTTCCACAAGACTTTTCCGATCTCTGTATTCGGAGAACCTCGACTCTTGTGCGTCAGTCATTGAGCGCCATTGCAGTTTCATTGAGAAGTATTCTTCTGTCCTCTTCCTCTGTAGTGACTTGAGTTCAGTCCGGGTCATGTTCCAGGGATAGTAGTCTAGCAGGTATTTCCACACTGAGTGCCTTATGGAATGCGCTACACCCTGCAATTAAATATTAAGGTTATTAAATTACGGTTTTTACCATGTAAACTAAGAACAAATAAATAAACAAATAATACCTATTAACCATTATATCAAGCAAAATCAACTACATTTTTAGCTTTAGGTCCATAAGCTGGTGGTTTTCACACTCACCCCTCTAAATATTAGTTGTCGAACACCATCAACTTCTGTGATTCGTCCTTCAGTGTCAGCGAGCCCTTCCCACTTCTCGGTGGATAGGGGTGTACCTCTGGAAAGAACATTATTACTATTAAATTTATATCATTGGTTGCAGTTTGCATATCTGTAATCTTGGGGACATAAAATCTTAGCCTATAATATGTCACGACAGGAGAGGAAAACATATTTATTACCTAGGTATAGCAGGTCGCGGTTGTAGGGTAGGCTTCACACTGATGACCTCATACTCGTCACTTTTCGTCACTGAGGTGGCGTCTTCCAGGGCACTCATGCTCTTAGTCAATAAGTCCGCAACTTCATCAGAAACGTCACGCTTCCCGTTGACTGCTTCATTGCCGTAGTATACTGAAAATAATAATTAGTTAATTTCTTAACATAACAATCATAAAATTGTTATGGATGTGCGTTATGCAGGTATAGGCATACATACGAGACAAGTACCTAGTACAACATAGCTACTTGATAATTAGTATGCAATTATCACACATCCACCTCGTCATATAATTGCTTTACCTACTAGCAACATAATCCATTACACAAGCTATATACAACTACAACAATCAAGCTACACACCTATATCAGTCAACTTGGAAAACGCTTCTAAAGTAGTCTCATAAGGCCTCTGTTTGAAATTCGATACAAGGCTCCACACAACATCTGTAGTGTTCTCTGTAAAGATATCCAACTCAGCAAATGATCTATTCAGAGCTTGAGTCTCTTGGCTCGGTTCAATGACCAGGTACGTATTTCTATCATGCCTGGCCTTGGCTGTTTTGACATGGTTCTTCAGGTATGTAACAAATACTTCAGCATTTCCATGCTGGAAGAAGAATGTGGTTTGCCAAATGCCTGGTTTGGTGGAGAACTGCATCTGTTGGCTGTTGCGTGAGACCCGGAAGGTCTTGAGGTCGTCGAGGGGGATCTTGATGATGCGCGCTCGAGCTGTCATGTAGTCTGATGTTAAGTTGCCACTGAGAGTCCTCTGTCGACGCCCTGTTGGTGTTAAAGAATATAATATAAAGTACATAGACTGAAAACCACAGCAAGCGTCATAATTCATTCACAAACTTATTGAGACACCTTAGAAACCCAAACCCCCATAATTTAATACTAAATCTGTATGGGTATTCAAACTTGGTATCTTTGGCGCCATAGGCAGCATGTGGACCCTTGCATTATTCAAGATTGTTTTACATTACTATCGTTCTTATAAGTAATAAATGTAAATAGACTTACCAATGGTATTAACAACAGCCCACTCCTGGTCCTGAGTGTCAGAATCGATGGTGATCAGGTCGAGAGGCCGCCACTCAATGCACTTGGTCCTCTCTGGAGTCTCCACGATGCATAGCATACCAATCGTGTTGAGGTCCGTGATTGGTCGACCGATGCATGCCTTGAGAAGTACTCCATCTTGTGTAAATAGATCCTGCAGATTAGATTACATTTAGATTTTAGCACAGTTTCTTGTACTTACAAGAATACTGTTTAGAAGACAGCTTCAGACTTTTTTATTCTGTTATAAAAATAGCCCCAAATAAGAAAAAAGCCTTAGATAACAATCTATTCAGATACTGTGCATGAAAAGGGAATAATGTGATCTACAAAATCATGTCTGCACAGAAATGGCAGCAGTACTTATGACGAATGTTCAGGACAAAATCATTGTACCTACACCTAATAGATTCATAGTTTATAAATTTTCCACCATAAACGGCACTTACAGCTGAATATAGGTCTATATATTTTATAATGAATGTCGAAGACACGAACAGCTGACGAGGGTGTGTGGAAATTATTACAAATATATAGTTTTATTTATTTTTTTATTTAGCAACATTGTGGGTAAGTTTAACAAACTAGTCATCAAGTTCGTTATCAAACAAAAGATTATTTTACTTCCATGATTTTACAGATGAATTATTGTTACACCTGATAAGATACTGGTTTGAATTTAGTACATGGGTGTGCCATATTTTATTGTCTTCATGAAGCAAACACAACACACTTACCAACAAGGTAGAAACAATGTATTTATTCCACACAATTGATTACAAGGTCAATTAAAATCAAAGCGCAATACTCCGCGTAGATTATCCCACCGCCTGAAACACCATAACTCACCTTGTATTGATCTGGCAAATCTTCTACCGAGCTTGAAGACATATTTTATTTCTTTTCAAAGACACAAAACAGTGAATCACACGAATTTTACCACTTTATTTTCGTTTTCATCATGAATTTTGTCAACAAACAAAATAAATACCTACCACCAAAAAAATGCTCACCGACCATAGAGAAAATAAACACTTTTTATGTAGTGATGTGATAATTTAGCATAAAATGAATGATTCTATCGACTAAACTACAAAGTCTCAGTGTGCGGAGACCTTAAACTTAATTATTCTTCTGAGAAATCCCATGACGTTCCAAATCACGCAACTATTTATTAAAACCTTAGTTTCGCAACAAGGTCAATTTGACAACTATCTGTCAGTAACACATAAACAAAACGGAACGTTATTATTTACACCACAGCAAAGCAAGTGTCGATAATTTCGACAAAATCTTTTAAATTATAAGAACAAATGTACAGAAACTAATCCATTCGCAATTTTAAACCTACGGGACAAATTAATTTATATTCCAGCGAAGTGGGCGCTATTAGCTTTTAAGAAAATCCAAGATGAGGATGAGAAACCTCGACGTGAGTGTAATGTTTACTATTATCGTATGTTGGCATCGCCAGTGTTGGTATTAACATGTTGTATTGTTTGCGTGAGTTGCAGGTGAGCAACAGCAGCACGGACAGCAGCTCGGGCTCGTCGTCGGACTCGAGCTCGAGCGGCTCGTCGTCGTCCACGTCGGGCTCGGCCTCCAGCAGCTCCGACTCCGACTCCTCGGCCTCCGACCACCCCCCCGCCGCGCCCGCGCCCGTCCCCCCCGCTGCACCTGCCCCCGCGCCCGCCCCCGTCGCCGCCGCCGCGCCACCCGCACCAGCCTCGCCACCAAAATCACCAGCCAAACAAAACAACACTGAAGAGACACCTACAGCCAACAAAAATAAAGAGGATCATCAACGAAAGAATGGCAGACGATCATCGTCATCAGTTGTCAACAAAATCCTATCCTCCAGTGAGGATGAAGCCCCTAAACCTGTACCTGCCAAAACGGCTCCTCCCCGCAGACGATCATCAGCAAAACCAAAAGCTACAGCCACAGTTGCAACTAAACATGGCAAACCCGCCCCACGGACCCCTGCTTCAGATAACAAGGCTAAAGTTCCAGCTAAAGCCACTGCCAATTCAAAAAATTCACAAAAAGACACCCTGAAGAAAAAGAGTATATTTTCACCTGATAATAGTTCTGAATCTGAGCCTGAAAGTACCACCATAAACAACAACAAATCTCCAGTTCAGACACCAAAAGTTACTCCCCCTCCGACAAGAGGGAAAGGTCGACCTCGCAAGTCTAGTAGAGACAATAAGGAGAATAAGGAAAAGAATGCAGTTGTGAAAACTGAAGAAAAAGCAAAAGAAACAAACAACAAACGAATGAGGAGTAGCAGTGGCACTGCAAATGGCCCTCCAGCTAAAAAGATAGGTAACGGCAAGCAGAGTGCATCATCATGCACTTCCAGTCAGTCTTCCGCAGATTCCTCCGGCAGTGATACTGAGCCGGAGACACCAAAGAAGCCAGAACTAAGGACTGGTAAAACAAAGCCTGCATCAGCAAACAGTAAAATGAATATTACTCCAATTAAGGTGAGTCTATAAGGCGCTATTTCCATAGAGACATTTATGTTTCAGATATAAGATGTAAATAGAAAAAAGCTAAATGACCAATGATTCATTCCCGTTAACTCACTCACCATACACCTATTGCTTATCTAGTGACCCTATCTTACAAAAGGTCAAAACTGTTATTAAAAAGTTTATAGATGGCCATTTTAAATTAATTTGGTGTGTATGAAATGATCTGCAGTACATCTGTTTTTTTTCTCATCAATGTATGGTTTTAATTTCAGTCGGAAACAGCAAGTAAAGGCGACGGCCTAGACGCGGTAGCAGTGATGCCTCGCAAGCTGACTCGCTCACTCTCAGCGCGAGTATCGCGCCTCGCCACCATCTCCCGTCCCGCTCACACCGACACCGACTCAGAGGCTGACGAGAAACAACACAATGGAATCAAAAAGTTAGTTTTATGTATCTCTTGAATATTGGAGGTGTAAAGGTTTGTAGCATGAAGAGATAGACCCTGATAATTTATATGTGGCCTATTAAATTTCCTCTTCTTTACGTATTAATAAGCTACTGAAACAAGTAAAAGTATAGCCATAAATTTAATGATGCATGTGATTCAGTAAACTTGTATTGCATCATTGTGCCAAAAACCCAACAGCAACCCTTTCTTGTTTCAGCACAAGTAAAGAGAAGAAAGGACGTAAACCTCCTTCGAAAGTATCACCGGTGCCAGTACTGGAGCTGCCCGACCCCAACCAGCCCTACGTGCGGCGCTGCCCGGTGCGGGGATGCGATTCTGAAGGACATCTTGGTAAGGTCATAGTTACTGTGTGAAGTAGCGAACTGCTTGCTGAAATGAGAGGTTTTCTGCCATTACATTTTTATACCTTTAACTATATCCCATTCCACGCGAAAAGATATCTGACAGAACCCTTATTACATTCGAATAAGGGTAGTTTTTGTTTGTATCAGATGTCTTTCCCCATGGAATGGGATGCCAATTTTTTTAAATGAGTTTGGAGATCACGATGACCATACTTACGATATTTACACTGTAATTAGTATTCTTACGGAATTCTGACAGTTATCAATTTTAGACAAATCAGAGATCACAAACCTTTTTGGGCTGGGCACTTTTTCAATACGAGTCTGGACATCTGAGACTATAATAATTTTTTTTTTATTAAGTGCGGCGCTCCAAATTAAAAGGGAATTTACCTACGGTGAGAAATAATTACCGTACCTAAATATATCACAAACAGTGAAAAATACAATTAAAGATAATCTCAATTATCTTATATAATTATCGCTGTCGTAGAAAATATATCTAAAAACAACTAGTAATTCTTTTTGAAACGGTAGCCGTAGTACGCCGATGTCAGGCCGATGTTGCGTTCGTATTTGAATAGAGGTGAAAAATTTGCAATAGTCGGAATTTCGTTCCTGTAGAAAAACGCGTGAACCTTTCGTCGAATTGTCGTAAAAGTAAAGTCATCAAAATGTATGAAAGATAGTTGCGGACCACTCTTTTTCGGTTTCTGAAACTCTTTTGTGTCTTTATATTCTTTGATAATTTTATAGACACTTGACAGACTCACGCCAATCATCTCGGAAGTCTTTTTAGCACATTCCTTTGCACTCCAATCAGTTGTTTCCGGCCAATTTTCTATATTATATTTGTAAATATTTAGAATGATGGTCTTTTCGTTTGGCGAAAAAGAACCACGAGGACGCTTTTTTCTGGGAGAGAGAAAGTCTGACTCTTGTGCTCTGTCAGTTGGGGCTGTTTCCCGGGAAGGGCCAGGTTGTGGCTCCATAACGTTTATAAAAATCAACAAACGATCACAACGCGAAAAGTCCACAAGGAAAAACCTAACAGAAACTTAACAAATATAACAAGATGTAGACAAGAAATAGAAGCAAATTACACTGAGACTGAGAACATATGAGCGCATTCGAGCATTCAAAGAAGTCGAATGAAAATCTTTCTTGAAAACTCACTAACCGATTTTGATGAAACCTACACTTGGTTCCTACGGTCGGAGGATCCTCCCTTTGCCATGGGGAAGCGAGTCCAGCATCTCCATACTGCCTTCCTAAGCTTGGACCATTTCCCACCACGCTGGTCCACTGCGGTGTTGGTGGGTTCACACATCTAGATGTTTTCCTTCTCCGTAAGAGCGATGGTATACATTGTACTTAAATTCAAAGAACTCATTGTTACCTACATGTCAGCGCCGAGATTCGAACCCGCATCTCTTGCTTGAGAAGCGGGCGCTTACCTGACTGAGTGTTCCGTACAAGTCTACTTAATTACCAGAGGTACTTTTCCTTTTAATTTCATCATAATTATGTACATCTATACGAAATATCAGCTTGATATCTTTACCCGTTTCCGAGAAAAAAGGTGGTGACAACGAAGTGTGATCCTATAAGGGTTCTTTTTTTTCCTTTTGAGGTACGGAACCCTCAAAAAGAATAGTGACAATCGGATCAATCGTTTCGGAGGTATGCGTGGACAAACATACATACCAACAAGCATATAAACATACATAGGTACATAAACATTTATAAAATTTTGAATATTTGTTTATTAGCCCTAATATATTGTCATATGTCAATATGGTGCAGTTCCAATAATCTTACATACATACCGAACATATATGTACTTACCGAATAGACAATCTTTTTTTGAAATTGATTAAAAAGGTTTATTATCCCTGAATTTAGTAGGAAGTGATGCCATGCTAAAGAATAAAATAAAGCAATTAAAATTATTTCGATACATTGGTCGTGAGTCGTGATCCTACTTCATATTATAAATGCGAAAGTTTGTAAGTGTATGTGTGTATGTATGTATGTATGTACGTGTGTATGTTTGTTATTTCTTCACGTCAAAACGGCTGAACCGATTTTAATGAAATTTGGAATGGAGTTAGCTGACACCCTGGATTAACTCATATGTTACTTTTTATCGCGGAATTCCCACGGGAAAACTTATTAAGGCGAAGCGAAGCTCGCGGGAACAGCTATTATATTGAAATATTTATTATTTTTGTATTAGTTTACTTGAGCAAGTAAATATTTAGATTTATCTTTTTGTATAAAAATATTAAGAAAAAATTATTGCCCAGAAATGGATCGCAATTTTTCCTTTTTTCGGTAAAGAACTTTTTTAGTAGGATCACTTATAAAATGTCAGAATTCTTTTCAATTAAAAATTAGAGAGTAGATGTAAAATTACTCACACTTTAGAGCCAGTGCAATGTACAAATGTATAAAAATTCCCAAAACACATTGACCATCGGCGCCATCTGTAACTTAATTTTTGTGGAAAATCACAATCATCCATTACGGATCTCCAACAAGAATAAAATTAGGCAGCACAGTGGCGCCACCTATTCGGTTCTTTGTGGGGGTGAAAGTGCTCACTACCAGGGCACCTTTGTGTACATATATCATCATAAGGTTTAAGTTTAAACTTACTCTTCTCTACGTAACAACCGAGTCCCATTTCATGCAATGACACGTGTCCAGTCTACCACGATCCTACATTGTGCATTCGAATCTAAAATATAAACAATAGACGAACCCAATGGCATCGTTCGTTATGACGTAGTAACCACGCGCCAATTAGCAACAATGACACTCAAACCTCAACCTTCTTCTCTAGGTGGCAAAGCCGACGCCCACTTCACGTGGGACGCGTGTCCCGTGTACCACAACGTGACCCCGACCTGGTGCGTGGCGGCGAGCGAGGAGCGGTCGGCGGCGGCGGCGGCGCGCCGGCGCGCGGTGTTGGCCATGCAGCAGCGGCCGCGGTCACAGCCCACTATAGAGCAGCGGGCGTATCAGCTTAAAGTTAAGGTTTGTGATGTTGTTCTAAGATTATGTACCTCATAATTAATCAGCCAATAATCATCCACTGCTGGACATAGGCTTCAACCAAGGAGCGCCACCACACTCGGTGCTCGGCCTTCCTCATCCAGCCACTACCGGCTACCCGACTAAGGTATAGCTTCAGATAAACACTTTTCTGGCACTCTTTTGCGGGGAAGCCCGAGGTGTATTGGTTATTGTGTATGTGCTATATCCGTAAATAACAATGTAATAGAATGCCTATTGCTATAATTTTATTTTCCATGACGAATAACAAATATCTGCCCTGGTAGAAATTAAAACCTCAGCACCTGACTGAAATTGACAGTCACAGTAACAAATAGCGGCAATTGTGAGTGGCGCCACCTATCTATCCATCTATCGTAACGACCTGATTTTCCGCATTTACCTAGCCTATAAGGTGGGCTATTATGCGTGAAATATTTATAGTGTGACTAGCTATTAAGCCACCCAAGATCACGCCAGTAACCCAGTAGCGCCACCTATAAGCCCTCACCAATCAATTCCATTTCAACGTATCTTCATACATAATAATATGCTTGTTACTTCCAGGACATGCGTTCAAAGTGGAAAGGCAGCCAAGAGCTGCGCGAGAAGCTGGCCGCCGCCGGGACATCAGCCGAGGAGTTGACAGAGGAACGGGAGCCGGTGCTGGACGGGTTCGTGCCGGACTACGACCTGCGGCTGTTCAGGGAGGCGCAGGCACTGGCGGCCATTAAGATCGAGGAGGAGCTGGGAGAGATACCCTCGGATAGGGGGACGAGGTAGGTGGTTTCTGAATGTGTTGTGATTGATTTTGCTTGAAGTTAATAAGCTTTTAGCTTACCCAATTAGTTTCTCAGTCCGGGCTGTAATACTTTATGATAATGTCCGCTAGAGGCGCCACTTTGTATGACGGGTGACTGTAACTTATAGCTTTCATAAACTATGAAAATCTTTTCATTACCACTGAGCAAACTAACGCATACTTCATTAGCTCCATCTGTTAAAAGCCTAACAGTTTTAGTGTCGAGTTTCTTCGTCGTCTCGTGACGCCTAAGAACTCAGTATTTACAACAACAACAAAATTGAGTAGGGGTCAGATATTTGTCTTGAAGA
Source organism: Plutella xylostella (assembly GCF_932276165.1). Lineage (NCBI taxonomy): Eukaryota > Metazoa > Arthropoda > Insecta > Lepidoptera > Plutellidae > Plutella > Plutella xylostella. The sequence continues at coordinate 5,436,218 of NC_063992.1, read as the reverse complement.
CTGCACCAGTTTTTGACAAGTACTTTGTTGATATGGTTCCCTCGTAAAAAAAATAACTTTCTTACTCAGTAGTCTTTTATTTTAACACATTATTTTTAAAAGGTTTCCTAACCTCCCCCCTCTTCTACAGATACGTAGTAATGGGTAAGTACATGATGGAAGTGTGGTACCAGTCCCCGTACACGGGCAACGACGCGACGCGCTTTGCCGCGGCTGTTCGTGTGCCATGCCTACATAATAATATGCTCACGACTGTAATCCCCGAAAGGGTAGTAGGTAGATAGGTAGCGAGCCGTATCGCCGTTTTTGATAAGGGTACATTGCCGCGGCTGTTCGTATGCCATACCTACATAATAATATGCTCATGACTGTAATCCCCGAAGGGGTAGTAGGTAGACTAGGTAGATAGGTAGCGAGCCGTATCGCCGTTTTTGATTAGGGTACATTATCTAGATGTGCAGGTTTCCTCAAGATATGTTACTCTTCCCCATAGGTTAGGATAAGAAGATCAGCCTACAATACCCCTCTATCCCCCCTCTTCCCCCGCAGATACGTGGTAATGGGCAAGTACATGATGGAAGTGTGGTACCAGTCTCCGTACCCAGGCGACGCGGCGCGGGTCCCGCGGCTGTTCGTGTGCGAGTTCTGTCTCAACCACCAGAAGAGCCAGAGCGGCGCGAACAGGCATAAGGGCAAGTGCGTGTGGAGGCATCCGCCGGGTGATGAGGTGAGATATGAGTTTTTTTTTCAATATTAAGTATATGGTGGAAAAGTGCTGTAAGCCCAAAGGGGTTCTCAGGTGTTCATTCTGAACAAATAGTGAAGTAAAACAAAAGTTGTGCAGAATGACCGCCTCAGGCGGTCCGCCTGAGTCATCCCCTTTCGGCTCACTATAGCGCTTTTACAACACTTTGTGCATAATATAATAAAAGAAAGTTCTATACAATGTCAGCGGCTCCATCTACAACAAAGCGCCAAGAGCTGGAGCTTAAATTAACCTATTACTTAAATTTTACCGTAAATAATCGCAGATACTTAGTACAAAATGTTGTAACAGTATTCAATTTACGCTTTCTTATTACTATTGTACACCGTACACAATAGGGTGAAAAGGGAATATGCATGTGATTCAAATAAAGGTGAAATATAATTTTTAATAAACTTTGTTATTTCAAAATGGGAGATTTTCTTTTGACGTTCAAAGTTCCAAAATCGACCAATAGATGGCATCCGGCCTGTCGTTTTTTATGAGCGTAATTCTTCTGAGGAAGATGTCATAAATGGTACAAAACTGTCTTAAACTAATTAACAATATTATGCATAAAATAACAGCTAGTTATTTCATATGGTTGAATTCACATCCATTGGGTTTTGTATTGGCTGACAGGACAGGAATCCATGCCGGCTAAAAAAAAAATGCAGTGCTGTTGAGTATGAAGTTTTACTAGCGCCATCTATAATCGGTTTTTGTCTATGGTTGAAAATCTCCCATTATGCCTCCATCAATATTTTTGATTATAATTAATTTTTGAGCAAGTTAATAATTATTGTAAAGTACAAAAAAAACATCGGTAACTTCAAATCTCTGAAACGAGACGCATTTTCTTATTAGAGCGGATGTGACGTAAAATTTGTTGTTATGTCAATCTCAGAATAAAAATACCTTAAAATACATTTTTGGAGTTGAATTTTTTTTAACTATAATAAAGCGATGTAAAATTATCCAATTAGAATATTTAAAAAATACATGCATATTCCCTATTACACATACTCCATACAATGACATTTCGACCTTCTACTACACCAGCGCCTCTACCTTGAAATCCCCACAACTAACTAGTTCCAAAACCCGCCACCAGGTGTACCGCAAGAACTCTCTCAGCGTGTGGCAAGTGGACGGCCGGAAACACAAGCAGTACTGCCAACAGCTGTGTTTACTAGCCAAGTTCTTCCTCGACCACAAGACGTTGTACTACGACGTGGAGCCGTTCCTGTTCTACGTGATGACTGTCGCCGACGAGCACGGCTGCCATGTAGTGGGGTACTTCAGTAAGGTAAGTACGTTAAAGCACAAAGAGCGCACTAAACCGTCTAATGTTTATGAAATAGAAAGCGGCAAGATATTGTCTGGGTGCCATACCACCGACACATTAGCCATCAAAAACCCATAAGTAGATTCGCTTTTCTGTCAAACACCTGTCAGATCCCTAAAAAGAATTTCAGTTTAGACAGATAAGCATTGTGGTGATTCGCAACATCCAATTTCTAAATTTTCACAATCCAGGTTCGCAATTTCGCAATATCCGCGCAATATCCGATCGCGTCTAAACAATTATTACGAAAATAGTGGCAATCATGAGCTACAATGAGAGCGAGATTGCATGTACTGCAGCAGCTGTGTCTATTAGCCAAGTTCTTCCTGGACCACAAGACGCTGTACTACGACGTGGAGCCGTTCCTGTTCTACGTGATGACTGTCGCCGATGAGCACGGCTGCCATGTAGTGGGGTACTTCAGTAAGGTAAGTACGTCACTATTAAAGCTCTGAACGCGCATTAAATGCGCACTCTACCGTCTAATGTTTATTAAATCGAACGCGGCAGGATGTGGTTATCACGGCTGCCATGTCGTCGCCTACTTCAGTAAGATAAGGCTACTCGCCCGCCTTCGGGGGTTTTCGGAAGATTTGGTTGCAAAATGGTCACTATCTATACTTTTTAAGGCAGTATTTCATGGCCCGGGAGCATTGTCCGTCGGATATTACTAAATAGAGTGCCACTGAATTGTATCTTGGACAGCTGTGGCAGTTACATAAGTGAGATTAGGTTGCACTAAAGATAAAGCAACAGTTAGAGCGAGATAGCATGTGCTGCAGCAGCTGTGTCTATTAGCCAAGTTCTTCCTGGACCACAAGACGCTGTACTACGACGTGGAGCCGTTCCTGTTCTACGTGATGACTGTCGCCGACGAGCACGGCTGCCACGTGGTGGGGTACTTCAGTAAGGTAAGCTTACTCGCCCGCCTTCGGGGGTTTGTGGGAAAATTTCAATTTATACTTTTTACCGACTTCAAAAAAAGGAGGAGGTTCTCAATTCGTATTTTTGTCGCATTGTCTGTTGGATATTCCATAAAGATTATCACCCGCCTTCCAAGGTTTGTCGAAAAAAACTTTACGTAATGGTCACTATTAATACTGTTTTAAGACAGCGCTTTAGCGCCCGCGAGCATTGTCTGTCGCATATTCCTAAATAAAGCGCTGCAGTATTTGTCTTATCTAATCACATCTAAACAATACGACAACAGTGGTAATTACCTAAGTGCGAGTAGGACGTAGCATACACAGAGCTACAGTTAGAGAGAGATAGCATGAAGTAGCGTATACTGCAGCAACTCTGTCTCCTGGCCAAGTTCTTCCTGGACCACAAGACGCTGTACTACGACGTGGAGCCGTTCCTGTTCTACGTGATGACTGTCGCCGACGAGCATGGCTGCCACGTGGTCGGCTACTTCAGTAAGGTAAGTGTTATAACATGCCATGAAGGCAATACGCTACAGCTTCAACCGAGCGCAAACATTGACCGTCGGATATTTCTTATAGATTTCTTATTTTTTATTTAATCTATTGTGTCCCAATGCTGAGTGAAAGTCTCTCCATGAGTTTTCCACCTATTCCTGTCAATGGCCTGCTCATACCAGATACTAGAAAAGGTATCCATGTCATCTGGACGCACCTAAAAATATTAACAGTGGCCGTTTTTATATCAGTTAAAGTAGGACGTATGGTGAGCCCTATGGCAGCTGCCAAATCCATACATTTTATTTGACTTTTATTCCTTTTCAAAATAAAACAACTTTATTTGTACCAGCCATAAAGAATCTGTCAATCAAACGTTATGAACACGGCCGCAACGCACAGTCGGCCCACGACGCCAGCGAGCGGTTTTCTGAATTTTACAAACTTGTAAAATGGTTTAATTCGTTTTTGGAACCAAATATCTTTGAAACAGTAAGTATTGTGGAAATTAACCAATACATTATGATAGAACGTCAAATTATCAACTCGATGGTTAAATTTTTATTATTTTACCTCAAGTACCTAGTTTACGAGGAATGTTTTTTGTTTTGTCAAAAACAAATTGTTTTTCGGCCATCCTAAAAAAATACGTTTTTTGAGTTTGCTCGTTTTCACCAAAACACACCAAACCCATAGATTTACTCTATGGCGGATAATTACGTATGTCCAAACAACTGACTGGATAGTTCTGAAGTTGGCAGCGGATTCATTCATTTTTGTACCTTGTCAACTAACAAACCAATAAGTAATCATTCTTCCAAACACAGTTTGTTTGACAAAGTGTAATTACTGCCAACTTCAGAACTATCAAGTTGTTTAAACCGAACTGTAGCCAAGGGTTGAAAATAGGGTAAGAACGCTAATAGTCCGAGAGACTTAAAAGGGGTTCACCCGAGGTAGGTAAACACTGTGGTGTTCATTACGAATAAAACCGCAAAGAAATTCGCAATACATTTTCTTCTTCAATATTTCGTGGGTAATATGACGTGTATGTTATGTTATGATACTTATTACTTATGATCACTTATGATCAACAAAAAGATTCGCTAACCTTTATTTTAAAGTAAATGTCATCAATTTTAGAAAAAAATCTCGCAAGCCTATTTTCCTGTAACAGAAAATGAGTACTTATTATCATGCCCCTTTTAGGCAATTTTTACCACATTCAGAGCATGAGTGATGAAATGAATGAATATGATTCTTTTCAATATCCTAGTATAACATAATTGCGACGTGCGAAAACGAAACGTGAAATCCGAACGATTTTAAAAGCGCTTTTACGTTAGTACAAAAATATTCAACAACTCACACACTTCCAATTTAATTTCAAAATATTGTACTTACTAATTTAAATTATTCTAAGGTACATTATACAATATTTATATACATATTTTTGATTGAATTGATTGATATATGAATGCACCAAATCAAATCGCTATGGACCAGCAAAGCCGAAAATGGCAGGCTTAGATACAGGCATATGAAGCTTAGATCTTATGGGGATTATTGCTGCATATGTGTGAACATACATAATCTTTAGCTTTATACTTGTTTCGTACAGACTTCGCTTTCTCTAAGGGCGAGGCCCCATTCTCGCGTTGCGTTGTGGCTACCTTATATTTTTCATGACCGTTTATTTTGTGACGACGCGACGCAATGCACCAATAAGGCTTCACCCTAAGATTCCTTTGTTGAATTTCTGCAAACAATTGAAATCGATAAGTTAGTCTGCGAAGTTAAAATTCGTAAAACCGAAACACTTGGATATAAGAAGTAAGTATCACTGTCTCGCCAAGATGCGGCTTTCTTTGTTGTCTGGCTTATTTGTGAAGATTAGTATCTCTTCTGCTGCTTTATTATTGCATTATTTATTGTTTTATTACCTAAAGATGAAAGATGTAGGGATGTTTTCCAACTCGACCATACAATATAATTATTTTGTTTCTCGTCTCTTACAAATTGCGTTACGCAGTTGCTTTTGCTGTTTGCATGGACATCTAACTCACGCAATATATGCTAAAGGTTCTGTAAATCATTTATTTGGGCTAGATATTTATGAGATATGAAAGAAAATTCTAAATCTGATAACATTACCCCTAGAACCGCTACAACACCATATAAGCTAGACGTATATCTATCAGGTCTTCTTTAATCCAAAAAATACACAGGAGTATCGATCCATGCCATAACTCTTCGGGGTTAAAACATAAATTAAACCAAAGTCAAACACATCCTTCCCAGCACAATGTGCTCAAGACATGCTTAGTCATAGTACTACAGAGTACAGGTCGCTCGGTGAAGTGTCTGCGTACTACCTCCATTCAACCTCCATCAGCTGAGGGGTCAACGACCGCCCGCCAGACACCCCCCGAGCCGCGCCCCCGCGACTACCCCCGACCACTATATGCAGAGTGTAGAGAGGGTGCAGTAGCTACAGTAGCCGATACTGCAAGGGTGAAGCCAATTTAAATATTTATAAAATGCCTTTAAAGAATCGGAGATTTTCATTCGGTCAACGTTGCGGTAGTTCCCTTTCATACTCGCTCCATATCGTGGTAGAGATTCATTATAACACTGAATTTCGTCAGATCAGTTGTATGGGTTTAAATAAAGACAAATAAGCATAATTGTACGAAAAAGATGTTGAAAAGTGTTATTGTACGCTGTAAAGGGTAAAAGCCAAAGTCGAATGACCATCTCAGACATACACCCTTTCCGGCATATAATAGTTGTTATCTACGAACAACTGTTCGTAGTTTTTAACAATTTAGTTCTCCAACACCTCGGCTGTCCCATTTTAAAACACAGTAACAGCCATGAGACAAAATGTTCAGGAGAGCCAAAAAACATTTTTGTCCCTTCATTTCAATGCCCTGGTAAAACTATGACAGATATCTGAACAAATGTAAGCTTAAAAGAAGCGGCAGAACCTAGGCTTTACATACAATACTATTTCATTTAAATATAACTAAAATTGTTGCTGTAATGCACAAAAGAAAACACTTACTAGGTTTTATATGGTTTTCTCACCCTAAAACCGCCCTCACTGACCATTTCAAAACCTAGTAAGAGCCATTATTGTGTAATTTAAGACAAGTTAAGTATATTGAAATTGCAATAATTGCGTAATAATTTCATTTTTTATATGTTTGGGATCCTTCACATATTATAAATCCAATTTTGCAGCACTTTTACACGACGGCACTATAAGTAATAGCTGAAATACGGGCATATTTTTATGTTTTTTTTTTTGTTTTATGTAAATGAATTAAATAGCCATATTAAGAAGGCTCTAACATGAAAATTATTTATGGCTGCTTTCAATTAGACAATATTTCCTAAATTTCTATCTAAAAATCAGTTTTCTCTTATTTATAACTTGTTTTTTTTTGGTTTATGCAAAATAGGGCTAGTAGAAAGGTTCTGACGAGAAAGGTCTCTATGGCTTTTATAAAGAAGACAAAATTTACTTATGTTCTACTTTTAATTCAACTCTCTAGGTCTCATTGGTGCAAAGATACAGGTTCTGAAATGTCTGATATTTTGTTCGAAAAAAGTGTTAGTAATAATGTATGAAATTTGTGACTTACTAAAATTAACGGTCGAAAATTGTCCTTTGCTGACCATTTCAAAACCTAGTAAGCGCCATTGACCATTTTAAAACCTAGTAAGTCATTTTCACTTACTGTGTTTTAAAATGGTTGGTGGCTCTTACTATGTTTTGAAATGGTTTTCGTGGCATTTTTGATTTCGCAGGGTGGAGTTACTAGGTTTTTAGAAATTTTATTTTCGTTTCTAAGCGGTTTTTTGATATTCTGACAATGCAGTTTTGTGCGGAATTGCCTAAAATAATATATAAATCAAAGACCCGTTTTTTTTAAAGTTGGCGGTTACTGTGTTTTGAAATGGGACAGCCGACCTGTAGACATAACAACATGTAACAACTGTTCCCCCTCTATACACACACACGCACACCCACAGTCCAGACGCATCGGAGATGTGCCGTTGAAAAATTTAAATTTTATTTGGTCGTGCGTAATTTGGGCGGTTTTATTGTTGTCTAGCGGCGGCGACCAATCATACGGAGGTTGTGATTGCTGTCGCGGTCCCGATACATTGCTATTGGATGGCAAATTGATTGTCACGACGGCATCGCATCGGCATCAATCAACTTATTCACGTTTAAAAAATAAATTGCCGTGGATAATCATAATTAGGACTTGATATACTTAATTAACTTTCAGAATAATTTCTCATGCAGTGAAAATTAGGACAATGAGTATGCTTTTTTTACGTAGATAACAACTAAAAAGGGGATTCGGAAAATATCCTATTTAATTACCAGCTATGAACGTCCAAATTGAAAACACCATAAAGCACGGATAAGTAAATAGAAAATATTATCTCTAAAAATGTTTAAATCATTTTAAGTATAGCTCATTAGATGCTCTGTAACAGGAAGTGTGTACAACAATCGCTGAAGGCTTCCTCTCGTAGCGCTTCGTAGCCGCTACGTCGCCGCTACGACTTGCGTAGCAGTGCTACGAAAGTTTGCCGTAGCAAGTTATTTACTTTTTCATAAAAATAGGTGCCTAAAAATGAAACATAAACATTAGTAACAGATCTTGTACACTGTACAATGTACAGACGAAATTATCTTTTACGTCTAGACATCCATGTTTTGGTGACCTCGTAGCAAACCTATTAAACGACTTAATCCCGCAAAATCACTCAATGCAAATTAGCACTGTTCAGTAAACATCGCAGTTGCCAGTACATTAGTTGCACTGTTAGTGGTGTGCATTGTAGCCAGGGGTCGATGACCTCGCCACCAGACTCGCTGGGTCGTCTGGCAGATGGGACGAAGAGTTATGATCTGTGAGATGCTCTTGGAAATTGGGAATAGTAAGAAGTTTCTTTATAGACCGTTATCCACACTTTATACTGTACTAGAATATGTAATGTACTCATTCATTCGTGAATTCATTGAGAATTTACATTTCATATAACGCCAGGTTATTTCAGTAATATAAACTCATACTAAATGCAAGTATCAGTAACTTGTATTTATGCAATACAATAAAAATTTACGATTGTGAACATAGAGTTATCCAATCAACAAGTTACTAGATATTATTAATGCTGATTCCTCTACACATTTGAATTACAATAATGCTACTTAATGAAACTGATAGGTTTCATCTCCAATAAGGAGGATTTTTTTACATTATGAGATAAATCTTTATCAATATTTTTTGCACACCTTTAACATAGTTTCTCCTGTACTTCCTGTGGGTTGACTGGTAGAATATGCTTTTATCATTAAGTCCACCCTTTGTACACTTATTTATATATTTGTGCAATAAAGGATTAAATAAATAAATAAACTCGCAAATAACACCAAAGCTACCAAAAACATCACTTTATTTTTTGCATGTGTAGTAATAAAGAATCCCCAATATCTTGTCCACCCATTGTTCTTGCCACGGGATTCTCAAATAAACGAAACCAATATTGAGTGGAAAATTAGAATTCACCAAAATTTAAGGATGCTGTAGACGCAGAACAATGCATGTGGAGAAGTGAACAGATTTGTGCTATTACTGAAAGCTGCTATGCTCGGAATGTGTCTCTGAAGGATCATCACACACATAAAATAGATAAGAATATTCTTTATTTGTACACACACAAAAACAGAATTAAGTATATAATATTTGAGGTAAATTGTCATAAAATTCGCTTTCTAACAAAGCGTTTAATATTGGTCTTAAAAACAAACATTTCGACTAATTTGATTATGATATTCGACTCTACCTTATAACAAGGTGGACTCAAGTGTACACTGTACACTCTACAATATTTCTATTTTACGTCTAATAATTATGTCAATATATTAATTATAATGTATGCCAATTTCAACCTGGAGGGTGTGACACCGTCCAGTCTACGCCATTTATTTCTTTCTTGTTCTATTTCGATCCATTTCCCGCCAGATGTTCTCTTTATATCGGCAGTCCAACGCATTTGCCGTCTTCGATGAGGCCCTCGCCATACGGTTTCCATTCCAATCCAACAAGCAACTACATAAAGTGTATTCTATCTATCTATCTACTTTTTGCTTGACAACCCTTGTTTTTTGTCGACGTGACTAGCTTTTTCTTATTTTATCTTAATAAAAATAGGTAGGCGATGAGGCTTCTTAGGCATTATATTCTGGTGATCACATCTTCCTAGGGTAAAACGCACACTCTTACTCGGCCTTTATGAAATTATAGCGTATTTTCTTATGCATGGCATAGGCATAGGGCCTATCTTTGTATCATTCAATAAACGGACATAGGCCTCTGCCAAGGCCCCCGCTTCAACACTCTATCCTTTCTCATCCACAACCACTAGCGACCACTTGACTGGGTAGACACATCCATAAATAAATAAACAACGTGAAAAAGTACTAATATGCCACCCAATCTAGTCCCTTACAACCTTGTCACATCTCCGTGGTTCCCTCAGCCCATCCGGAGACAATCTCCCACTGCAAACAAGTGATTTAGTCGTCTCGCCGCGACCTCCAGAACTGCAGACGTCTGAAGACGAAGTCTAGACACACGCCCGCCCGCGCCTAGCTATCTAGCTCTCAGTAGGTGTATAAGGGGAAGTTACGGGTAATGTTCGAATTGATGATATCGTGATAGATGTATGTAAGTGATGTATTCCGATACATAGAAAGGTTTTTTTATTACCTTTGGAAGATATTATGTACTTACTGATGTGCTTAAAGTGGTCAACATCCGTCATTATCATAAAAACAAAAGACAAAATAAAGTTGCACGATAGCATACCTCACGCAGTAGTGGCGCTGTCGAGGCACACCTCCGCCTGCACCTACTATGCGGATGACACCGAGGACGCTATCGGCAACCTCGCTAAAACGGCAATAACAGCACCGAAGAAACGGATCCTCGAGTACAACCTAAAGATGGCAATAAAAAATCGGGAAAAAGAGGTCGTTGCCCAGCAATCAAGGCTTTTGGCAACGCAAAATGGAGCGGAATAGGAGAATTTTGATTTTAATTTTATATTGACGACCAAACAGTATTGCATGTTTTTTATAGTTTTGATATGTATAGTATATAGCATGTATTGTATAGTTTTGATATGTAGGTATTGTATAGTATATCATGAATTAATATTATCTGTATAAGAACTAACCAATAAAATTAAGATAGTTTTAAGAACACTGTCACACATTAACACCAGGCAAAACAACAGCGATGACAAAAGGAGTGTGTGGCCACTGACAGGCGTCTGTTAAGTTCTCTGAAGACAGCTGACACTGGCCCTACCCTTCAAATGTTTGTTGCCATTATAATTGTAAGTGTGACTGTGTGAAACAAAGAAAAAAAAAAGAAAAAAAAAAAAAAAAAAAAAACAAGAAATGCACAACTGGGGGTTTTTAGTCGGTTAAAGGCCGACACTACCTGGGTCCCCTTCCCAGGTGTCTGTGTAGATTTTCCTCCAGGAGTGCAAAAAAAATAATATTATTAATAATATATAGGTATATATATATATATAAAAGATAAAATATATATATTATAAGCTTCCACATTGAGTAGTGAGTAGTTAAAAGATGAAGATAAAAAACAACCAAACTCTCACAATATATTGATCTCTCAAAAAGGCACGGACATAAAGTCTGTGGAGTGATAATAAAATCTTTAAAAAAAAAAAAAAAAAAAAAAAAGTGGTCAACATCATTTATATGAACAAAAATTATGATATGCAAACAAACATAATTGTGATACGCTGTAAATGGTAGCTGGATTTTAAAGTAAAAAGATTTAGTTTTCATAAAATAAATGATACATTAAGTATTTTGTAGACATGATCACCGAGATAAACTGCCATTCCCCATATTTTCAGTATTTTAAGTAACATGCACGTCTATCTAATTCTGCCAGCCACTCTCTCCCTAGACCAGAATAACCCTCAGTGGGAGGCGCATTTCATTCGCTACATCGGAGATTTCGTCCGACGATCGTGTTTACTTTGGGTTGTATTCAGGTTTCTATTATTGGTGTTTCTTTAATGACTTTCGTCTGCAAAAAGCAATGCGCCCTGAAATATGCAAGTACATTAAAACATATATGATTAAATCTTATATTAATTAAGTTATCCCGACAATAAATTTTATAATTGTATTTTTTTTAATAAATACCTAATAAGTTTAGCTGCACAAACCGATACTCAAGTCAAATTGTTAACACATCTGAATGAGTTTCAGGTAATCTAACTGCGTAAATGCGCCTGTAAACTGTAATAGGCACAAAATATCCAGCTTCCGCTGAAATAGATAAGTCTATTAGCAAAAGCCAGATATTTTATTTCTACAACGTGAAATGTGCAAAAATGGAATTTGCACCCAGACAGTGCAATACACGTTTCTTGTATTTATTATTCATAGTCATTGAGTCTTACTGCAATCAATCTCCTCCAGACAGCCTGCGCTCGCCAGACGCTCCGCAGACTTTCAGGGAGTTGTGAATGTTACAAAACACCCGAGGGCCCCGCCAGCCTCGTCCGAACATGGGGTTTGGAAAGAAATTGGAGTCGATAATCTCACGATTACAATCTCCGATGGGGTAAACAGACGGGAAAAGGGATGTTTTCTGTACATTTGTACCCACATTAATGTTTCTTCTTCACCTTTCATGGCGATGCCACCTAACTCCAAAAATTTCTGAGTGCAAGAATTAAAGCTTTTTAACCGCTAACTCAGCTTCATTGGTCTGATCCCACCTCAGGAAATCTTCCAATTAATTGCATTTGAATACTTACCAACTCTCCCATGCAAATCATCTCCATGGCTATCACATAATTATAACACAACAATAGTCGCAATCTATCAGCTATCCTCCTCAGACGGCATTACAGCTTTTGGCTGCAGCCTTTAAAATTCGTCTCAGTGTGGCGAGTCCTTAATAACAATAAATACCCCCATTGGTGGGTGGTTCCGGTGTCGGGCGGGGTCAAAGGCCGCGCCGGCCCCGCCGAATAGCCCGTCACGTTTCCAATAACTCTTCACTTTCCAATGAATCAACCCGTGCTTCAGTGTTTACCTACATTATACATTATTGAAAACTGCAGTATTTCATCGTTATCATCGAAAAAGACAGAAATTATTTCAGAGTTATAACCATCGCACATTATTTATAATTAGGTATGTAGATGGTTAACAGTGGATAAAGAAGTACAATGAATTTCACATAACGTAAATACTGTCTTAACAGCTAAACAGAAATTTTGAAACTATGTATAGGTACTTAAAGCAACCTACGAGTGGTCCAATGGAATTACTTTCTCCACAATGCGACACACCTTCAGCTCAGTCGCCTGCACTCGGCAACCTAACAAAAGGTTGGGGGCACAAAAATCCCCAGGCAATAATTTCGCTAATTAAATTCAATTGTTCATTAGTTGCGAATCAGTTGAATGTGCAGACAGGGTCTTTGGCCGAGCGTCGGTGGTGTTTTGTTTATATGCGAAGTCCCCGTCGCGCGTTCCACATAACTATTTATAAACGCTATGACAGTCGCGGGCCGGTTAATAGCATAACCTTGTCGTGTTCGCGCCGTGTCCGTTAAAAGCCGGCTTCCCGTTTCGAGCAAATTAAGAGGTCAGATCAGCTGTTAGCACGCGGTGGAAGCAGCTCCAGACCGCGTGCAGGCTGCTGGCACGCAGATAAGTAGGTAGGGTTGGACTCGAATGTGAAGGGTTTCGTACAAAATGTATCTAAGTATAGGTATGTCTCTTTAATTATAATAGAAGTGCACTGATCCCCTGCCTGCTACCGCGACGGCCATCCTCTGATAGAAACACATACCAGAGTAACTTGATTGTGAACGTAATGATAATAATAAGTACGTAAACTAAAGGAACAATAATCCACTTTTCCGTACTCCCTTTGCGAAAGGATTTGTGTCCATACAAATGTTTATTTCTCTATGGTGCAAATATATTTCCGTCGTGAAAATTTCAACAACGGCGTAAATAATTATATTATTTCTGCATAGTTTTGAACAAAGACTTGATCGGCATCCAATAGAATGCCACGTGGCACAATAAATGTACGCATATAGCCTAATAAATTATCTTCAATGGAGAAGAACGCATGAACTAATATTTTTTTTTTTAAAAATCAATGTTTTCCAAATGTAATTCTGTACATTATGTGTACATTTTTATTTTATAAGATGCACTTAAAGTTTATAAATTTTCCTCAAGTACTGAATTAGTTTCGATAACATGTATACCTATGGGACCATACAACAAGTACATTCTGCCATGCAGATATAGCCCTCAGAGTGGCCTCCGCTAAATAAAGACGATTTCTTTGTTAAAAAATTCTGTTTGTCCAACAGGAAAAGAACTCGTTCCTGAACTACAACGTGTCGTGTATACTGACGCTGCCGCCGTACCAGAGGCAGGGCTACGGCCGGCTGCTTATAGACTTCAGTAAGTACTACCTTCTGGACTACTACTCGTCCGAAAATACGAAGTTTCGAAGAGCTACATATCATTATGCTATCGGTACTTTTAATGCAACGACATAGAGACGCGGTTAGTGCAGCAGCGCTCCGAAACTACGTTTTTCGTAAAGCTATAGAGTGACATTCCTGTACTATTCTAATGCTTCATCTTATTGGCGTATCGGTTTGTTATCGTATCCTTCCAGGATTATCCAGACATATGTGTAGAGTGCGGCAAACGTATGTAAGGTACAGTTGATACGTCACTCGTGCAGGCCTCCTCTCCTTTCCCGCATCCCAACATCTTTTTTTATAAGCCTAGACTTAAAATATTATAATCACGAGGAAACTATAAAATTTCCCGTTTTCACATGGAGAAACGTCTGGAAAACATTGAAATGCACTCGACGCAGTAAAGTATCCGGCATAATGCGGTGGATTACCATTTTACTCTAAATCGCCATTACTCATCGCGTCTAGACTGCAGACTGATTTAATGGCATCCACCGCAGGACGATCATTAGTTACCTTCAGTAATTACCTATTTTAGTACTTCTCTCCTATACAATTGACAAACAGCAGGTTCTTTTGTTTGTATTGCACTAATGTTATTTTGATGACACGAAGACGTTTTTATTGCAGATAAGGTAAGAATAAAAATATATAAACGTTTTTTTTTGGAAGCTTAGGGAAAGGGACCTTATACTACAAAGAATACCTAGGATGTGATTAGTTAATTCTGCAAATCAATAGGTAATAGGATCGATCGTTAGTCAAGAACCGTGGCCACCGCTATGAATACATAATCATTCAATACCGGAAGTGACCTTTAAAGCTACACAAAAACGCCGCCATGAAAAAAGTGGACTGCAGAATCCAGTGCACGCGCGCTATTAATAAAATAATCATAGCGCATCTTTCTTGGAAGTTGGAGCGCAAAAACACGTCACACCTGAGCGGCGGCGGCGCGGCAGCGGCGGCGGCGGCGGTGGGCATCGTAAATCGAGTAACGTTCGGGTTTGTTTAGGCGGGGTAGTGCGTGAGGGCGGCGGGCGACGACCCGCGATCGATGCGCTGCACTATGGATCCGTCTGCCGTCTAGACGCCGCCCACCCCCGCCCGACACCCTCGCCCGAGGGGAGCCTCCGACCTTACACACACAACACTTTATACACTCATTAATCGACGCCTCATCCTATTTCTGCCATTGTATCATTATCATCAGCGTTTCGTGATCTCTCCATCATGCTCCGCGATCCCCGTGCTCACCCTCCGATTAAATAGCGGTGCCTTATGTTTTATGGAAACCGAAAAAACCGCCGCTAAACTTACACACGGTCACGCTAAACTTGCTTCGAGAAAAAGCTTCTTACTAGCGAACTGTTAACTAACTAGCCGGCCGCAATCATGCGAGCTAATTACTGTTTGAAAACAAAGCAACAAGTTATGAGCTATTTTCACCTGAACTTTCTTGTTTTTACGACTGACGAATTTATTTGCAATGAATGTCCTATTCCATGTAGCGATTCGACGGCGGCATTCCTCGGCGACACGAAGTGGAGTTTATTGGCGGACGTCATGTTATGAACACCTGGTTGTTGCAGGTTACCTGCTGACGAAGGTGGAGGGCAAGGTGGGCTCGCCGGAGACGCCGCTGTCGGACCTGGGGCTGATCTCGTACCGCTCGTACTGGAAGGAGGCGCTGCTGCGGCGGCTGTGCTCGGCGCCGGGGCCCGCGCTGTGCATCCGCGACCTCAGCAAGGACCTGGCCATCGCCTCCTGCGACATCGTCTCCACGCTGCAGGAGCGCGGCCTCATGAAGTACTGGAAGGGAAAGCACATCGTGCTCAAGAAGCAGGTCAGTGACTCAGCCGCGTTCGTGTATCTATGATCGTATCGTCGACTATCTCGCAACGGTCCAACGCACCGAATAAATACGCCGCATTATCATCACTGATTTAAGCGCAAAAACTAGCCGCGATTCCTAGCTTTCCGCAAACAGTGTCCGGCACGCAATCTTTCTAATGAGTGGCACACGACGCGATCGCTCGGAAATAACGCACTCGTTATTATTGTTGTTAATAACTAGTTAATAAACGTTGGCGCCTGTCTGACCCCGGCCTATGTCCAGTTAGCCACCGTGACGGTGCCTAGCCCGTGCTCGAGGAATAGAAAACATGCAAGAAATATTTTAATGCGCTTTTTAAGTTATCGCTTTTTGCTCGAAGAAGCAATGCATTTTTCAAACGGAACAAGCCAAGATTCCATTAACTGAGTCATATCATAACACCACTTTCAGAATATCTTAAAGATAAATAAAGTTTGAATTTGAAAGTCATGTAAACTCATTAGTCCATCCCTCTACTCAAGCATTGATTCAGTGAGTAATGTGTAATTTATTTCGAAAATTGAGATCATTTCGATGAAATGGCACATGCTGAGGAATAAATCAGTGATGAGATCATGAAATTTAATCTCTTGTGTTATCTGTACATGTCATGGTTGTGAGATAATGTCGTTTAATTAAATATGACGAACGTATGAAATATTTCAGCATAGTAAATAATAAACATAAAGATTTCCCTTTAATCAAAAACTAAATTCGTATCTATTTCATATGTTCTTTAAGTGTACTATATGCCAGCAGTCAAACAATGCCAATACCGAATTACAAAAACATTATTTTTGTACTTGGCGTAGAAAAAAAATCCCACTTATAATTTCCATGTATCGTGATTTCGACGTAAAAGAACCCCATGGCCTCTAACAGCTCTAACTGCCTGTTTCAATAGCAGACAGTTACTTTCATACAATGTTAACAGAATGTAACTATTTATATGTCAAAATCGTGTGAGAGTTACTGTCAGCTATCGATAGATAGAGTATTGAAACTGGCAGTAAGTTACAACCCTCACACCATCCCCACAGGAGGTGCTAGAAGAAGTATCCCGGCGCGCGGAGCGAGCGCGCTGCGTGGACGCCGCCAGCCTGCGTTGGACGCCGCCGGCCGCGCCGCCGCCGCGCTGACGCCGCGCCCCCGCCGCGCGCGCGCTGCGCCTGCGAGCCCGACCCGCCAGCCGGGGCGCGCGTGCGCTGCTATAGCCGACGGCGGCCGCGGCGTAAACCTGTATGTCTTTATACAACTATTTGTGACTTGTGAACAAGTGCATACAGGACAAAGACTTTGTAGAACTATTTGTGACTTCCCAGTGCATACAGGATGTAATTGAACTTTCGGTTTATGGAAAACCTGCCTACATGGTTAATGTTTTTTGTATAGGACAATTTGTGACGTATTCCACAGTGCATAAAGGAACTTTAAGTGTATGCAATTAGAAAAAACAAGAGAACTTTTTGTGTATGTGGCCAGTTGATCAGAACAGGAGGAAGACAAGACCTAATATGAGTTTTATTCCCAGTGGTATATCGATTATCCCGTTAATTAATGAAACTTATATGTAATTAGATCATACTGTTTTTATATTTAACGGTAACGGAACATTAGAATGTTTCTGATCTGTGTGGAGTTTGGATCTGGACCTGTAATTTCAGTGCATACTGTTTTTGTGTACTTTGTAGAGAATATTGTTTATAATAATGTAGAAAGTATAGCCTAAGCCCTAAGCCCTTGAGACAGTACCTCGTTATAAATAAAATTTAGTAATTCAGGCCCAGTTATTGTAACACTAGAAATTGTGTAAGTAATATTTGGATTACATTTATGGTTATCATATCATAGAACATGTACAAAAGATATATGTATAGGTACGCTACGATTGGATGTAAATTCTTCGAAGGATGAAAGTTTACGTCGATTTAGGTAAAATAAAGTATTTTAAAAAAAACATAATTGTAGTGTGAAAGTCTAAACGCCTACGTACTAAAACACTACGGGCGTGAAATCTATGTCATGATTTTATTTATTTATCACTGATTAGGTGTTTTGGACTATATTTTATTTGTTTATACCTATAGACAAATACTTTTAAATTTTTACTGATCAATCTAATCATTGAGTTAATTCCAATAACATTTTGTTAACAAAGATTAAAAATACGAATTACCTAATTACGAAGGTACTTAAATAACTTATTACTATTTATAAATTATTCGCTAGAATACTGACGATGAATATATTAAAATATGAAAAACCGATTCGATTAATATACCGATTTATTATTTGTTAATTAATGACACTGTATAAAGTAAAAAAAAAACATGTCGCAAATGCACATGAAATCATAAATTTACAGTCAATCGTTGTTCTTATGACTAACTTTAAATTGTTTATCAATAATTACTAAACCACATTTTAAAAACTTCATATAAGTACCTAAAATAAATAACAGAAGATGTTCTTAGATGGAGAGAGAGATCTAATGTGATAGGTCGTATTGGGCAGTCAGTTATCAGATTTCGGCTTTTCATATCTGCCGGTATACCGATTCACAGGTGGAGACAGCTATCAGATAAATTATATCTTTCTCGTGTGATCTCAGCTGGCTAGATGAGGAAGACCGAGACTGCAGTGTTCTGGGGTCTTTGGAAGAGACCTATGTCCTGTAGAATTTTATAAAATCCAATGACATTACCATTTGTCTCCTTTTTCTTTGATTTATTAATTTTTGACGTGGGACTTAGACAAAATGTATAGAGATTAGGTAATATAAATTAAGTTATGTAGTTAGTTGAAGTTAGCGAATATTCCATGTAAGTAAACGGTTGTAATAGGTTTTCTATGTTCAACGTTATTGATGAATGGGTAATAACCTGATTTGTACATAGGAATGTATTTGGTAAGTTTTAGACTTTTTAGGCTATGAATTATGTGTTTTCTACTATCGAGATATGTGTACCTACGTAAGAACGTATAGTTTAAATTACTTATATATAAAAATATTCTACTTCATTATTTATAAAAATATTTTCCGACTCTGGGGCAAGAATACAAAATTTTATAAGTATTATAATTTAGTGTTGTCATTATTTTGGTGTAAATTTTACATGAGGGTTGTAGGTATACTTCCAGTATCGATAAATAATCACGAATTGTATAGTGACAGGCAAACACTTTTTTAATTATGATGAAACGGTATCTGAAATAGGTACACGGATCATTGAATAAATATTTCAGTTGCAATAAAATAATCTCTTAATGATATTAGCAAATACTATATTATAATTACAACACTGTTTTGTTTTACTATACCGATTGATTTAGAATGTAAACGCAAGCAAAAATTGTATGTCTACAGTTATAAGTTTATAACTTATTAAAATTATGTAAATACGTTTTACAAATGTAGAGTTTTTCTACCTAGAAACCTTATGAGATGTTACAATAAACTTAATTTAAACGGTTGATAAAATAGTCATAACTTACAGTTATTCTCTAAGTGCGAATTGTAGAATAATTTATCTACATTATTTAATTACTGTTTTTTTGACTATGGAATAAACTCGGACTAGCTAAAGTTAACTCTACAAATCGTCAAATTACAAGTAGCTAAGCATTCCCAGAACTACGTCAGTGAATTATGAATAGGTATGTAGGTACTACCTTGACTCACTTGAATATAACGTGAGCATCGGAAAACAACATTCGGCTGCTATTATCTTCCCAGTCGGCAAACTGTTCATCCTTTACTAGCCGCACGTGGTTCTGTATATTGCGTAGAGTGAGCGCAAAACTAGCTAAGTGTGGAAACTCGGAATACTAAACCAATAAGCTAAAACCAACTATTACGGTAGTCTACTCTACAAGAAACTCCTGAACATGCCACGCAATATTTGTTGCTTCGTCGTAACGTCAAATGTGGTGTGCAAAAGTTGTACAGTGCCACAAACTTATCTGTTCCGGTGAGAGTTCACATAAATGTCTAATATTTCTTAATTCTATAAGATTTTAAGTTTGCTTGTATTGTTAATTCGCTATTGCGGTGTTAATAAACCCATCTAATCATTTACAATATACAATTCACTAGAAAGTAATGAGATATGGATCAATTTAGTTCGCTCTCACCGGAACAGATAAGTTTGTCGCACTGTAAGTGACACTTGTAAAGTTTTATGGGATAAGCCACAGGCTGCACGTACGCTGCCGTAGTTCCGACGACACTTACTGAATAACCTGTATTCGTATTGCTTTGAGATTTGAGCTAGAAGTACGCAATGGTAGTCTTTAGTAGGTACCTGATAGACCATGACATGACATTCGAGTCTAATGGTTGGCCTTATTTGTTTCAACTTGTTTCTATTAATACTTATTTATAAAACAGGTAGTAATTATTTTTATGTAAAAAATACTAAGTAAGTATAATATAAGTAAGTACAAAGTTTTAAATGTTTATTGTTTTTATCGTGTAACTATTTGTGTAGAACTGTATTATTTGAAATCATTGTCCATATGTAAATATTAGTCTTTTTAAATAAATTATTGCCAATTGGAATAAGTAAATGGTTTCACTTATAAAACTCCTTAGTAGTAAGTAGGTACCAGTGGCGAACGCTCCATACAACACTATTCAATTAAGTAAAATCTTTCATAAGCTCTAACTTCTGAGCTAGGGGACTAAATAAACGGGTTTCATCCCTTGGATAAAAATATAAGTACCTAAGTACCTTCGGAATATCAGTCATGCATGTCACATGTCACGTCTGCCGCTTCAAAAAAGAAGCATGGAAAAATTATAGCCATATAATGGCTATAACCACAACAACGAAATCTAAATACTCAGAAAGCATTCAAATCCTCCGTCTGTTGGAAACAGTCAAAGATGGCCAGAACCGTGTCTGGAGGGTCACTACAGCTTATGAAAAACGAACGAATGAGAGCAGTCACGTAATCGGTACACATGATACAACGAGATAGAGTCGTGGATAGAGCAGCTCCGAAACTCCGAAACTTAGGAAAAGGAAGTTTAGGAAATCATTTAACTTGCAACGAGATAAAGTCGTGGTTAGCGCAAAGATCTGCGCTTTATTTAGTTGCATTTGAACGTTCGTTCGTTTTTCGTATGCTAAAGTGACCCCCCATGTATTGTCGCGAAGGCCCGAGGCGCTCAGAGCGAGCCTTTTTATAGGCGTTCCAAGTTTTAGACCTTTCTTTGGAAAATAAAATAAAATAAAGGGTCTTTGCCCTTGGGCCTGGTTTGAGTCGGCTAGGTCGAGAGTGTAGGACGACCGGCGTGCCCGGGCTTGAACCTGTGACTCTGCAGCTCAGAGGTTAGGGCGTCTCTTCACCCCTCGTTTGTTCGACTTTCAGGGATAAATTACCCTAATGTCACTTGTGAGAGCACTTTAAGTAGTCACGTAAAATAACAAATATAATTTTTATAGTTTCTGGCTTTTGTTTAAGGGGTTTGTATAGTAAATTAGGTAAGTAATTAAGTTTGTTTGTTTAACACTATAGTTAGGTAATACCTAATACCTATCGTCATCACCTTTATGGACATTGGGCAAGTTATCTTCAAATTCATCAATCATCATAAAAAGTAAACAATAAATCTACAATGCATCGTACTCGTACCTATGCCCCCAGCTTTCTTACTTAGATCTTCAGCGTTCTTCAGGATTTGAGAAAAATATTTAACGATTTTTTTTTACTATTTATTTTAAGTTTCCCGATACATCCCCAATATTAGAGCAGTACAATTTGTGTAATGCTAATACACTCACGAGCAATGAAATAGTTCCACTCACAAAATGCCAATATCAAACGACTCAATTTTTTCAGACATTTCATTTAAAATTTTAACAAAATAATATCCATTTTAGTAGGTAATATCTTGATGCTCTGTTAAATGTATTCCAATGTTGTAGAAGGCGGCATTAAGCTAGCCTTTTCCGTTTAGGAGTAATTTGGTGCTTTTCTAAGTGGAACCTTTTCATAGCCCGTGAGTGTATTAATGTTAACCATCAGTGTTATCCTTTTCAACCCCACGTTGAAACGTTGAGTGGCTTCACAATCATAGCACGGGGTGACTACTCCGACTACTATTATTCTGTAATTAATCATACGGATCCGGCTTAGTATCTACGAGTGATGTAAACATGTAGTTGTTGTTATTGAGCTGTTGCAAAAGCGGCATAGCAAGCCGGAAGGGGATTATTGAGGTCGCCGTTCAAAAAAACTTTTTTAACTACAACCATATTGAAATTCGTAAGAAAATAATTTCCAACTCTCAAAATAATTAAAAATATTTGATTATTTGTTTATATGTTCCAAATTTCGTAGAATAAAATTTATTCCGTAATGACGAGCCGAGTCACCCCTTCCATGCTCTCTATATATACCACTTTTACAACACCTTGTAGGTGTACATAGACTAGGTGTAGAGGGCACTTTGCACTGAGCTCTATCAAAGTTTTATTTCAACTCAGTTATAGGCTGTGAAATTGTGATTGTGACTCCCGAAAATAAGCAAGTTGGTTTGGCGATGACGAGGGCAGCGCGGGGGCAGAGTCGCGAAGAGGCTTCCGCGGGAGACGGCGGCGGCGGCGGCGGGGTCAGCGACCGCCCCCCGCGCGCGGCGCCGGGCGCGCCAATGTCAGGGCCGGTGCAGCCGCCGTCAGCTGACGTCTGGCGGCGCGCGGGGAGCTCGCGGCCGCGCCGCCTCGGAGCTGCAGTCCGACTCCGCGCGTCAACACTGACGGGTGTCTCACAGACACTCTCCCGATCGGTCGCTCTATTAATAGGAATCACCGGGCGGTGGCGCCGCGCGCTACTCGGGCGCCGAGGCTGTGCCGACCGAGTCAGGTACCTGAAGTAGCGCGCGGTGCGGCCGCCCCGGCATCGCGGCGGCAGCGGCAGCTCCTCGGCCGAACCTCGCCGCACGCCCATTGTACTTCATCAGGTGCTCTGGTGATAATCGTTCCAGGCGCTTGTTGGAGTACACTTACCGTGTCGGCGACAGGCGCGTCGGCCCCGGGCACGTGGTGAGCGGTGCAGCAGGTACGTAGGGCGGCGTGGGCGGCGGAGACAAAGGCGACGGCGGTGAGTCACGCGGAGCTGGTCGCGCAGGTTGGTGACCGCTGCAGGCTGCTGCCCGCGCCCCGCGCCCCGCCTCGCGCCCCGCGCCCCACGCGGCCACACCCTCACGCCAACCTAATTTTCACACACATGCAAAGGAATCCACTTATCTTCGTTTAGCGAGTCATCGAACCGCTGATGACCAAACTGACTGAGCAGGAGCAGCCTAAACTGGTTTGAATATGTTTATGACGAGCGGTTAGACATCCCGCAGAACGTGTCCAGTTTAAATTAAGACCGAACAATACTTCTGGTATTGATTGGATGTAGAAGAATTCAAATTAAAGGCTGAGTTAAAAATAGTTGCAAAAAATGTGTCCGTTTTGCTTGTTTTTGCGAATCTGTCTGAATGTGGTGTGCAAGTTGGTTTTCCTGTCGCCTCGTGGTGGCGGTGCTCGGGGCCACGGGACAAACGTGCTCGATTATATTTTGTAAACTTTAACTATATGTAGTATTAGCAGACAGATTAATCAATCGAAAAGATTAGATGATTACCGAACTACGTCATGCATGATAGTTTGATAGTACCTATCAGAATTCAAATTTGAGTATCTAACTACCTACTAGCGAACCAAAGATAAGCACGCTGAAGTTATTCAGGATACAAGATGATAAGTACATTATGTTAAGATGCTGGTAGCAATCATTCTCACTCTCAACTCTGCATTAAAATTTTAAAATCCGTTTGATTCGCAAACATCAGGGCATAACCATCCAAGGTTACATTTGTTTAATCGCTGTCTTCATTTGAATTCGGTATTGTTGATAGTGACTCCATATCAGCTGCTGATGACGTCCATATTTACCTGACCGAATGGTAATTTGCACGCATATCAAGCACTGTCCGTGAGCAGCAATGTCATTCATGAAATCTTTCAATTTGGTTTCAATTGTAACTTGAATAACAATGACCTTAATAATAATCACTCGTCAGTCGTGTTTCGCGAAATCGTCTGTTGTAATCGGTCAATGTGTTATTTTATATGAGCCGAGCCGATGTAGCTGTTTCTAGGCTGAGCACGAGCACTAATGAAAAACGTGATTTTAAATTCAACGAAATTTTCCTTTGTCTGAGCATAATGTATAGTTTTTCAACATAAAAAACTTGGGTTTTAGTGCGTGCGTGCGTATGTCTGTGACGATTTATCTAAGCCTTCCCTGGTATTGAATAATATTTCGATATCATAAGGCACTTACGTAATCGGTTCATCCTTGCCGGACCTTACTAATCTGTATATAAGTTCTAAAAATCGTGTAACAATAAGTGAATTCTTATTCTTATGGTCTTCTTTTGTCATAAAGTTTCCCCTATTCTATAATAATAATTTTAAATTAGGCAGGGTAGAGTAGCCCTATAGCTCTATCAACCTGAAAAATACTCAACATTTTGAATAGCATGAAACCTACATTATGCCAAATTCTGTCTGGTAGATGAGTATGAAGATATTCGTTTTATCTAGGACCTACTGTACGTATAGTATACTAAGTACCTATGTATACAAAATATGCCAAAAGCTTCTTCTCGCGCGAACTATTAACCTAAATTCATCCATACCATGCCTAATAATATATGGTTCTGTTGGTTACTATGGTTCTGATGACGGATGCATAGAATATGATGGTGGACTCCTGATGGTACCTGTTTTTTTACCATAGCATTCATTGTTTCATCTTCCTCCTATCCTTCATGCAACTTCTGCAAAGTGGAGCTGTGATGTGTGTGATGTTTTGTTTTGTTAAATGTAGTATAGTGCCACAAACTTATCTGTTCCGGTGAGAGCGAACTAAATTGGTCTATACCTCATTACTTACTAAATGAATTTCATATTGACATAGATTATATGGACCAATTTAGTTCGCTCTCACCGGAACAGATAAGTTTGTGGCACTATAGTTCCTTACGATGATGACGATGACGCTAGACTAGCTCTTGTGTTTGTCATAGACACGAAAATAAAAAAATCAACAACCCCCTAGCCATAGCTCTTATCTCAGTATAATTTTCATTATGATCCCAATGGACAACATTTCATTTTCTTTACCCTATATTTTTATTAGCTATTCGGAAAGTTTATGAAAAATTAGAGGACCCGTATTTTTTTATTTTGTATATAAATTAATTTTTTCATGTTATTTTTAACTTTAAAGTGAATTATTTTAAAACCGGAAGTGACGGCACATATTAGGCTCAATTTTTATTTTTGTCTATTGCTTTAGTCTCGAAAAAAACATAAATGACACTGACAAGTGACATTTAAACTTTGTTTACATGCCAACCACAGGGGTATAATCGTGACAGTTCTGACATTGCGAAAAAGAGACGCTTAGCTACATTAAGCGTGAGAAAGAAACGTTAAGCTGTAAATGTTTTTTGTCCTTTTTGCTGTGGCGCCTGTTTACGTCAGTTCTCTGTGCCAAACAATGAAACAAATGAAAAATCTGTGCCAAACAAAGGCTGACAGTTACAACAAAATTTTCTAAATGCTATTTATTTTTGATTTGCTAGTGATTTGTGGGTGTTTATTAAGTTTATTAGACTATTATCATCACTTAACGAGTGTGTGACATGGGTGGGTGGATTTTGTTCGGTTGTATAGAGCATAATGAACGAAAACACGATGGAATGATGGATGAGATATATTTTCACATGTAAGTAGATACTATCAAGTTTAACAAGCTTACATTCATCATAGTACTATCTATTGGCTCGATTTTAATATAAAACGATACTAATTTTAATACTGTAAGGTCTTTTAGTATCAGTTTTAAGTAAAAATTACGAGGTACCATATCATAACAAATCACATGGTGTTGCAAGTTATTGAAAATTTATTTTACCCACAAATATTATAGTATGCAAAGAAAATACTAGAAACTGTAACGGACTCGGGTTGGGTTTACAAATGGGGCGCACGAATTCGGTTTTTGTGAAGATTGTATTTTGTAGAAGTCATTCTCCTCTTTCAAATGAGGTGCCTCTCATTGTGAGGAAACGTTCGTTTCTTTTTTTTTCTTCCATGTGTGATTTCTTCTGTATAATATAAAGTTTATTGTATTGATACGAAATACGTGTTTCCTTTAAAAAAAACCCCATCACATATTTGGCCCACGATTATAATGCTCATGCTCATCCATTTATCTCTTTCATAGGTTTCCGACAGAAAAAAAAATATCAAGAAAATGGATGGACATTACCGGTCGCACAAATTGGGAACCAAGGAAACATACAAAAATTGTGTTCGGCACATTTTGAAGAGGATTGTTTCGATTGGACGAAGACAATGAATTATACAATCCACTCAGTTTGTGTATATTAAATAATTATATTGAAATCAAATAAGTATGAGTAAAGTTTTTTTTCTTATATCGTCGGTTGACAGGAAAAACTCACTAAGGCTGATTTTTCAATATTCAGATAAATGTTATCTGGGTAATACAAACATTGAGAAACATTGAGACGCAACAGCATCAAAATTATTTCCCAGCAAAACTTTTGTCTGGCTATTGAAAAATTAGCCTTTAGTGACTTTTTCCTATCAACCGACGATATACTCAAGTTTTGTTTTTGTTATTATGATAAGTTAAATTTCCCCATATTTAGGTTTTATTTTTTTGTCGGCAACATCTATGGTTTGAGTGAGAAAGAGAATAGTGCACACGGCGATTGCGAATCTATTTGTAGTTGATCTGAGATGCCAACCAACAAATGGGTCATTTTCAAATGACATTGGTATTTCTGATGATACAAAGTACTTATCATGTAAAAAAATAAGCAGAAGCATTTTTCAGAAGCATTTTTTCAGCTGTGTAGGCGGTGGCATGCTCTGGGACATATTATATAGAGGTAATCTCTTAATACGTACTAATCATTTTATATGATAAATAAAAAATATAGTCAGAAAGTGTCAGAACAGTATTTATGAAAATGACCCAAATAAACAACAACGTCACGATAAAACGTCAACGTCAATCAAAAATGAAACTGACAGTTACTTTGTTTTTTAAATCTATAGGCTTTGATCATCAAAATGCATCGCACCTGGTGCATGACGTCATCAGCACTTATTTACTATTTTATGATTTTCTCGAAAATGATACATCCAAAAAATACAAAAACATTTTTTTTGTGGCCTTTAGAGCTAAATCTCGAAATGGTTTTCAATTTATAGCAGCTTTAGTTTTTTGAAATGTTGTCCATTTCAACATACCTACTCGCATATATTAATGTATAATATCTCCCTGAATTCATTATGACTAAATAGCATACTTCAGCGAAGAGGAAGTTACATTATATCCGTTATCTACCTATACACCTCACCACGGTAAAGTTTAACCAAATCCGGACGGACATTGTTTGAGGGAAAAAAAATATGAAACGGTGGTTGGCGTTGGGGTAGGCAAGGAATGTTGGAAAGCGGATCGATGTAAAGAAAATTAATTCCGTCACGAACGAGTTGTTTCAAGAGAAGTTGCTTAAAATCCACGCTTCAGAGCCCCGGGGCCTAGGCTTTTCTTCATTAGCCAACACATCTTGGAACGCTGAACATTTTTTTCCACTACATTCACTGGAATTCATTGCTCGTTACACGTGCATTCGTGGGTGCAGCATACTGTTAATCTGTTAGCTTATCTATTGCAGATACCAAGACCAAATAATTTATTATGCATAAATTTTATCTTTAAATAAATATATCTAGAAGTTATTTAGCCACACACACATGGTTAAGCAACCATTCAGTCATGTGTAGAAGAACCTTAAACGATCGAAGGTCTAGTTATAGGTAGTTGGCCATTAGTTGTACATTTAACACCAATAGGTAGTTACCTATACCTTGTATTTATACTTATTACTTGTACAACATAGGTGATAAGGTGGTTCAAAGGAACTCTATCCTTTTTACAACAATGATTCGCTGTGAATATTTCCGATAACAGTCCGATGCGCTGCCAAGCACTAGTTACCCTACCCATTCTGCGGAAGCTTGAATATAATTATAAATATTATATTTAATTTAAAATGAACCTGACTTACGGTAACCCCAGTCTTACTATGGCTGAGCGGTTTCGAGCCGCGTTTTGACTATAATAAAACTTGGAGCTGCTGTCATAATTTGCTAATTAGAAAAACTTGAACCGTTTCATTATGAGCACAATAGAGTTATAAGATAAGCGAATTACTCGCTTGTGCCACTTTGTTGCTCGGCGCCGGCGGCGGGTAGGTAATGTTAATTCCGTGGCCTTAGCAACCGCCGTCTGCGACGCGCCGGGAGATAGGGCCACGTAGGCCTCGGCCGGGGGAGCCGCGCCCCGCCGCCGGAGTCACCCCAGCGTAGTAGGTGCCGCCCGCCCCCGCGCTCGGGGCGGCGTGACGTGTGACCTACCCCAACGTCCTTAACTTTAAGGTTTGCGTGCCCTTTCCTTCGAACGGAGGTCGAGGCTAGACGCCTTTTTGGGCTTTAGCAAATATTGTATGAAGTCTTTACATAAAGACTTGGCAAGCATATGAATTCAGTAATGTACGTTGTCACTAACCATTTCATGTCGACCACTAACAGCATTAATTACAATTAGCAATCAACCGGCGAATGTATTTTTGTGCTCAATTCGGACGTCGAAAATTGGGGCGGCTGTATTACTTGTCGAAAGCTCACAGTTGGGTTGGTAAAGGTCGCGCAGGCAGACGGTGCCCTAGCGGGCGGCCCGAGGTCAGCGATGTAGGTCGTTGCCAGGCGGCCCAAGGATATTGCCTCGAGCCGCCGCCGCCGCCACCATAGAACATGATGCAAACTTTCGTCAAACTTTACTGGACATTGCGAAATGCCGATCGGCTGTTGCCTGACCGACATGACGTGTAGAGGAAATTTTTTGATACGCGATAAAGCGATAAATGGGAGATTCAGAGTAGGATTCATGCTTGGGTATGATTCATGGCGACATTGGCGAATTCAAATGAACTATTAACTCACAGCGAAAAGTGGTAACATAGATATAGTGAGATATTATGGTTAACGGAAACAGATGTTATACATAATATTGATAAATGTAATAAATATAAATTTTAAATACTTATCTACATACTTACGTAATTATATCATTTAACTTTTGAATATTTTCCAATGCTTGCTTTTATCATCATCAGTCTTTAAAGTCTTTATATATCTGTCGCATTTAGGGTGTAACTGTAACATTAGATCCTGCTCTACATTAGTTAGATTCTATCTACATTACTTAGATTAAACCAACCATAGTACGCATAATATACCCAAAATACGCATGCACCGAAACAGTCTAATCAAAAAAACCTTTTGTGTATTCCAGCCGGTGGCGGTGGCGAGACTAGCGATATGTGGTTTGTCCGCGATACAGCAGGTTACAAGGTGATTGCGCAGAGGGCGCGCGTCCACTCACCTCTGTCCTTGGCAGACGCGGCCCGACGACCGACGGGGCCCAGACTGATAAAACCTCTCCCCCGAGAAACAGGGGACCTCCACAAGGTGACGAGATGGGAGCAAGCGATTATACACTGTGAGGCTGTGAGGTAAGGTGGATTAGTTTGTGGCGAATTTTATGTTATTCTGCTTGGTTTTGGAAAATAAACAACATAACGATGAAATAAAATGAGCGTTTTTGGGATTTATCGGTATTCTTTTCATAAAGTAATTGGGGAGAATATTTTGACGCTTCTTTGTTTATACTTTTAAACTAGTTCTATGTATAGGAAGGACATGTAGTGTAGATCTACTATTTGTCTAGAAATCGTCCGAGGACCTATGTTAAATGAAAAAGGTTTCTTTAGGTGTACCTACAGTGTACATAACTTTCAGATTGCTGAAATTGAAAACATTTAAAAACATTCAAAGTTACTATAGTTTCTCAAAATATACTTTTAACTACTACCTACAACTTTCAGGAAAAAAAACTTTAAATCAAGTTCGATGAAATCGGCCAAGTGCCCATATTTTCCTGTTTACTAGAAAATTTAATTATTTCCAAGCAAAAGCAGACATACAAATTTGTACACCAGACAATTTTGAAAACTAAAAATCACCGCATGTATGCCATTTGGAACATTGAGGTCATAATTTATGCTTAATATTTTATTTGAATAAAAACTGGTGTTGGTGTTTAATGAAAAGGTACTACTACAGGTTTATCATAATTCGAGAGGCTTCAATGACAACACGACATCAACCACAGAGGCGCATTACGTCACGTTATTGCGAATATCGCAACAGCTGTGACCGATAATAACTCATTAACTTGTGCAATTTTGTACTTTCATCACTGATTATGTTCTTGGTCCCCAGGTATACAATAACTACCTAGAGTCCAACAGCGCTAACTTTGCACCCTACCTACTGATGTCTTCTTACTTCTTACATGAATCGGGTGCGGGTCTAAGATACGTTTCCGCGATATTCTATATGTATGGAAACTCTATTAAAATATATTTTTATTATGTCTTTGAGTTTTGGTAGCACTCTTTTGAAATGTGTTACTTCAGAATCGTAATAACATAACGTAAAACACCAAAACAATCAAAATTAAACTAGAATTTGGATTCATTGTTTTAAAATAAGTCAAATCATTATAAAACTGTACTTGTTTACTTATTTATATTGTTGCAACCTCAATTAGGTATGCACAAATGCACATAACATACAGAATGTTGATAAAAGCAATAATTTGATGCCTACACATATAAGTGGTATTCGAAATAACATCAAACAAGGTCACTATTTTGTGCATAGCTAAACATAAGTAATTACAATTACAATAGGTGATACATAATAAATTTATATGTTAGTTTTAGTTATTGTTAGTATCTAATAATAACTAAAACTAACATATTTACTAATAATTTGACAATGATATAGGATTATCGTCTAAGAAGAAGATGAATTACATTTTGTAAATCGATCTTCCTTCAGTTGCTACGAGGCGTAGCGAGGGCTACAATTGCTACGCCGCGGCGTAGCGAAGGGACGGACCACGTGGCATAGCGTAACAATCTATCCGTAATTTTGGATTAGTTTTAGATAGATAGATAATTCTTTATCACAAACACAGAAATTACAATAGAATATGCACAACACAAACAAATGGCGGCCTTATTACTATGACTAATTTCTTCCAGACTACCTCGGAGGAGAGAAATTATACAAAAGAAATACCTACTAAATAAAATTTTTATAAGCGAGTTATTATAGTATTTTTAAAAATAAATACTATTATAGTATTAAAAAAAATTAATACTATAATAACTCGCTTCCGCCGGCTTTGGAACTGGAGTTTTGGAACCAGTTCCATAAGAGGAAATAAAATTACTTGTATGGAGCTTATATAACTAAACTACCATTGGCGAAGTGTCGGTTTCCCTTTTGGATTAACTGATTTTATATTTATTACCTATGCACCTCTTGATATATTTTCAGGATAGGTAAGCATATTTTTTCACACCAGCTTCCCCTACAAAGAAATTTACTCTTCGCCACTTATAATATTACTACATAATATGTATAGCATAACGAGGTAATTCTGATTGGAAAGTCTGTAATTTATATTATTATTATATCTCTGCCGACGCCTGTATTAATTTAATTATAAACGGCTGATTTTCATTGTATTTATGTATAACTAAAATATAAATCCCGCTTATTTATTTGATACACTTATGTAGGTACCTACTTACCTCTAACACTCTAACCAAGTTGTAATTTAATTTCGTAATGATAATGATAGACTTTTGTAACAAAATATTGGTTATGGAATGGGAGGATCTCGCAGCCGCTGCCCAAGATCGAGCCAGATGGAGAAATCTTCTCTAAGATCTTTGTCCCTGCCCTGGTGAGGGACATAAGGATGGATGTAGGTACATATGTATTTGTTAACTAAATCGTTATGTATTTGATTTACCTTATAAGTTCAGTTAAAAATACAGTTTTTTACATTCTCATTTAGTGAAATGTAGATCTACCGCCTACAGTCCATCTGTTAGCAAAATTCCACCTCACTCCGGTATCACTGACTTTCTATAATTTAACTTGTCTGTATGTGTCAAAGAAACTCACCAATTTTCAAGAAAACAAAATTTCTACATAATCAATTCAAATCAATTTAATTTTGTTTCAACTTTTTCTTGTTTTGTGGCACCAGCCTATATCCAGGAACAAGTCTATGTCCATGTGTCCAACTACCTCCATTATCACTTATCAAGCGATTAACGTCTATATTTACTGTCGTTGTTTGGTATGTGTATGTGTTTAGTTATTTTATTGTAGCAGTGGGCGTCCGCGGCGGTTGCTGAGGGCGTCGGGCGAGCGGCCTTGAGGCGCAGACGACCGGGTACCAGCGACTGCCGGCGTCACCGCTACATCGCAGCGCCACGCGTCCATTGCAGGCTCATCATCACCGTCCGTGTACTCTGATCAAAACGACTCAGCATTGGAAGTGTGGTGGGAGGGAAATGCCGCGTGGTAGCAGTGTCGGTTCGTATTTAGAGCGGCTGGTGGCCGGGCCTGCCAATTTCGCGCGTGGTAAGGTCGTCGACTTGGGCCGGCTCGGGGAAGCGAGGGCTTCGTTTTTGAGGTTAGCGGCGCTGCTGATGGCGGCGCGTCACTTTTGAGTCAGTGCCGGTGACGCGCAATGTGGCATGCATGCACAAGATAACAATCCACATACAAAATGTAGAGAAAATAGTTATTTAGACCTAATGTGTGATATTTAAAAAATATATATGAATAAAATCATCAATTACTTATTAACTAAAGTCTCTGTAAGTATATTTTTTTATCAAGGTTTTTCAGGATATTTATGGTACTTAATTTATTTTAAAATTCTGGTTTTGTTGTTATGTAACTATCCTGAAAATGTCCTTGTTGTAAATGTATGAAATGAAACATGTATCCTATAACTATTTGTTAACTATCACTATTTAATTTATGTCGATTCTTTAGACACATAGTTAAATTTTAATAATGTCAAACTGTAAAATTAGATTTCAAGCCGTCATGATGTGGACTCCAATGTCTCCAATCATTGGGTATGAATACCCGAGTCCGCGTTGTTCTATGTCTCCAATAGAACAACGCGGACTCGAGTGTACCCTACTCAATGGTGGACTCGTCAGTCTTCAAATAATTTAAGATTTTATTGTATTGTAAGTATTGTAAATTAAAATTTTGTGCCATCAGAATTACTAAATACCATAAAAATGGAAATGTATAAAGCATTTATAAACAAAATACTTAAACTTAATTAGGTATAACACACCTAACAACCTGACCAGTCTTTTAACACTATCTAAGGTTAATGTATCTTTTAGTAATATTTACAGTTTATTAAAATATAATTTGTATAATATTTTGATTGGCACAATGGTTAATGGCGGTGAGAATGTGTATAGTCCCACGAGACGGTCCAACACTGGCTGATCTAGAATCTAGATCATTGCTTATTCTCACACTTAACCAAGTATATTTAGGTATAGGTAGGAATGTACAGAGTGAAATTTTATCAGTGAACTACTCGCACTTGCAAGTCCAGGTATCTGTGATTATGAACCACATAACTAAGTATATAGTATATAGGTACTTAACAAAAATATATTTTAAAAACTGTTCATTCATATTACCTCAGTAAACCTTTACCTTTATGTACCTAAGTGATTGTCAGTTTTTGAAGTTTCTTAATTTACATTCTGATAAAGTATAGTAATTATTATACAAACAATAATTATTATGTTTGCAACAATGACTGTACTATTTCTCTAATTAAAAAAAAAAAACTTAGAAAGAGTTGATGTTATTGCCAGAGCTATGAGCTATGTCTAACTCTAAGCCGAATACTCAGGCATCCTGTCTGCAAGATACCACTATTAGCTATCAACACATAAGTAGGTACATAGATATGTATATCTACCGACGGAATTTATACAGTGTACTGCACGTCTGGCCGTTAGGATTGAACCCAGCAGTTAGTGGTACATATCCCTTAAAATGTTTGGTATAACAATTTACCTGTTGCTAGTTGATGACAATAACGGCGATTATTAGATTAATATTATTAACGAATTAACGTGAAAACTAAAAATAAATGTATAAAACACTCCCTGATATTTTATTCCTCGTATTCATAAGCATAATTTAGTAAGAAGGTACTAATTTAGAATCTTAATAATAACAAACCACCTCTACCTAGGACCTACCTCATTAAAAACATACGATAACATTATGTTACTAACTAATCGTATTAATTTGTCTCTGATGTGGGCCCAAACCGTGAGTATCAGTGGGGCATAAGCCGTATTATCAAGTTCAATGCCCTATATTGCTAAATTTAAACGAGGATCATGATCGGCGAACCACGTCAGCGTCATTTATGCAAATATGTCGGCCCATTGGGTTTCTATAAGTATCTTCAGACAGTTTAAAAATAAACTAAAATGAATTATAACATAGGTACGTTAAAGTTTGGTATGGGTAACTATAACTAACTCAATAAATTATTGATGCCACCAAATTCTTTAAATTAAAACCTAGGCTCAGCCGTGCGTGGCACATATTTATAAAGTAAGTAACCTTTGGGCTGTGTCGTAACAAGTGTAAGTAACTGTCTATCTACTTACCTACATAGTAATGCATATGTATTTCATATTTCTCCGTTCTATGACGGCAATGCTAGTAGGCAAGATATGTGACGCTCACTATCATACCTTGAGGAAAGAACCCATGACGTGTCCGACTGACGCTAGCGTGGCTCGGAAGGACATCCGCAGTGAATTTATAATTTTATTATGACTGTGACTCATGCTTGTTACTAGAAATTTGCGCAAGCCATAAGTGTAGATAGTGCAACAACACACTAAACCACAGGCCATACAGTCCACGCGTGGTGGATCTGTGCGTTTTTCTGTCTTGTTTTGTACCGTGGTCGTAGACTTACAAAACTTCACACTTTACTTACACCTATAATGGTTACATATTTCTAATTCTAACGAAGCTCTACTTTACTCTGCGCTAGTATGAATTTACCATTAAAGCAATGCGTGGTTAAAGGTTTAAAATAAAAAGAACCTCCGTGATTAGATTGATTAGCCATATTTCAGCATAATCTAATCTTCTGTAAAATGAGAACGACTTAACGAAATTTTCATATAAAAATCTTCCTATCTAGTACCTACCTAGAGCACCTAGGTATAAAGATAATAGTGTGGGGCGTCGTTGCTGATATTAACATAAACTTAACGGCCCGAAGCGAAATAAAATAGGTTTCTAGGCACCGGTTTAACACTAAGGAGGTAGGTACATAAGTGAGTATTATTAATAATTGACTATGAGTACCTAGTACGAGTAGTACTTTTGTTAGTTTAAATTAAAGTTGTTATTTTTGTTATTGTTTACATACCTAAATTTATTATTGTACATTTTAAGAGCTTACATTACATACTTTCGATAACCACCAATCAAAGGTTGGCTGGTAGAAATTGCTTTTTAGCAATAAGTCCGCCTTTGTGCGCAAATTATAAGCTATGTTTTTTAAAATGCTTCTGTGTAAAAATTGTTTTTTGTGTGCAATAAAGTGTATATAAATAAATAAATACTTACATTTTAAAATAAAATAGCAGTAATTAGCCCGGAGTGCCTATGTGTGTAAATATACATAAGGGAAACCAAACTATGCGCCAATTTGTACGTAAGAAAACGAAGTAAGTACGTCGTATTTACTATCATTCGACTGAAGACCGTAGGGGTGCACATTGACATTTCATTTCATTTCATTTCATTTATTCATTCACAAAATTACATTGTATTTGAATTTACTATAGACAAAAATATAATATAACATGCATAAAAAATAACAAATTAGAACAATAATAAATTCACAATAATAATACTTAATTAAATATACCCAATTACAAATTACAACAAAATTTTATATTTATATTAAAATAAAATGTCATGCACATTTCTAAAATTAATAAAATCGTCAACAGAGTAGAAGCACCTTTTCAACAAGAAGATACGCAAGGAATTTTTAAATTTTGTTATTTCGTCAATTTGTTTTAAGTCAGTCGGTAGTTTATTATATAAGAGGACTGCCTGATACCGAGCGCTATGTCTCGCAATTTTAAGCCTGGCATTCAAGGTATCAATGCGAATGTCTCGTCTTCTTGTTTTGTTCCGTGCTTTTTTATCATCAGGCGACTCATATCTGGGCAATTTTTTTGCAAGGTTAGTGAGCAGTACGAAAACATACAAGCAAGGCACAGTTAATATACCTAACCTAATAAAGTGTTCCCTGCACGAGTCCCAGGGTGCGATGCGAGCCATAGTTCGGATGGCCCGTTTTTGGCATGTAAAGGCTTTTTTAATATTGTACTCATGACTCTGTCCCCAGAACATAATACTGTAACGTAACCTTGATTCCACTAAGGCGTAATACACCATTTTGAGGTTGTCTAGGTTTAATTCGTCTCTTAGGCTTCTGAGAGCGTAGCAAGCAGAGCTGATTGACCCCTCAATTGATGTCAGTTCATGCTTCCAGTTCAAGTAACAATCAATGTGTACGCCCAAGAATTTGACAGCGTCTACTAAACCTATTTTGTCTCCGTTAAACTCAATATTCATATTGTCATCATTTCGCGACGTGTTTCTAAATAGCATTGCACTGGTCTTGTTTGGATTTAGCTGGAGATTATTACATCGAAACCACCTATTAAAAGCATCTAGTGCTGCCAAAACATTTTGGTTAAGTGTTTCAATGTCATCAGCATATATGACAGCATTTGTATCGTCTGCGAATACCACTAATTCTGTATTTGGTACATGTTTTGACATATAGCTAATTAGATCGTTGGTAAATGTGATAAAGAAAATTGGTCCCAAAATAGAACCTTGCGGAACGCCTCTTGTAACTTTGACAATGTCTGATTTGCAGATCTTTTCCTTTCCGTTTTCTTCAAATTTTAACTCAATAAATTGATATCTGTTCTCTAGATAGCTCTTAAATATCTCAAGTGCTTGACCTCTTACTCCATAGTGTTCGAGTTTGTTAAGCAATATTGAGTGATCCACTGAATCGAACGCTGCACTCAGGTCAAGGAAAAGGCCAACAACTTTCCTCCGATCATTTAATTTTTTCACAATGTCATCAACTAGGGAGTCTATAGCATCACTTGCACCAACACCTTTCTGGTAGCCAAACTGCCTATGGTTTAACACTTTGTTTAAGCTTAAATGAACTATTAGTCTGCTTTTAAGAAGTTTTTCATGTATTTTGGATAATGTTGGTAGCAGTGAAATAGGCCTATACTTGGTGGGGTCTGATTTTGAGCCTTTATTTTTAAAAACCGGCAATATTTTAGCTATTTTTAGCTGTTCTGGAAATATGTTTTTTTCCATGCAGTTATTAAAGAACATAGCCAATGGTTCAGCCAATACATCAATGTTGTCTTTAACAACGTTTATGGGTATTTCGTCATATCCACATGATCTCTTATTTTTCATGTTAGCAACTAATTTGATAATCTCATCTGGCGTTACAGTTTTTAAATGCATGTTTTCATCTATTCTTTCTGTGCTGTCTGTTAATATAGTTTGTGCTGTATTGCAATTATCGGTGGTCACATTTTCACTATGATCAAAAAGTTTAGAGAATATGTCAACAACACATTTTGGGTTATCAGTCATTTTATTTTCGATTTTAAGTGTTAGTTTATCTTTTGGTTTATATTTCTTAATGTTACGATGTTTATTTATAACATTCCATATAGATTTTGATGAAAACTCTGTCTTTACAAGTTCTTTATTAACAGTATATCTTTTTAGCCCTCTGATTACCTTACGATATTGGGAAATGTATCTATGCTTGTACTGTAAAATATATATGTCAACATTATGTTTATTTGCAGAGCTCAAGAAGCGCTTCATTTTGCTAGAGAACCTTATACCTTTTGTGACCCACCTTATTTGTTTCTCTTGATTCATGTAAATTTTCTTTTGGCGCTTTTTAAAACTAGAATGGAAAATTTCAGTAAGCTTATGTAGAAAACCATTTATACCCAATTCATTCCACTTTTGGCTTGAAATTTTCTCTCTGAAAGTATTTCTATTTCTAGTATTGTACACTCTTTGCTCTTTACAAATATACTGATGATTACTAACATTATAATCCGAAGGTACTGTTTGGGTTTTGTATGTTCCTGCGATACTTGCATGTCCATCTGCCAGATTATTATGATCAATTTCAATATTAATAATGTCGTCAATAGATAGGTTTGTCAGAAAGTTGTCAATGCATGATTGAGAATCATTACGGATAAAAGTTACTGCATCTATAAGTGGTCTGAAGTTATAACATTTCAATATATTTAAAAAATCATTCTTAAATCTACTATTAGTCAGAAGGTCAACGTTGAAGTCGCCAACTAGGATGACCTTCTTGTTGAAAAAGTATTCCAATAATGATTCCAGCTTCTTAATAAAACAATCAAAGTTCTTATCAGATGGCGTGCGATACAAACACAGAATTATTAAGTTTGTATCAACATCTTTTAAACCACTGACCTCAAAAATTTCTGTTTTATACAGCTTTTTACAAATTTCAAGCTCCTCATATTTACAATTTTGGTGTGCTAAGATAAGAGATCCGCCTCTAGATTTACTAGTTCTTACATTATAGGCGGCCATTTGATAATGATTCATGTGAAAAAGGGGAGCAGAAGATTTATTTAAAAAATGTTCGGTCATACAGACATATTTTGGTTGCTTATCTAGACCGCTAATGTACATTTCGAACTCGTCTTTTTTATTGCTAATACCACATACATTTTGATAAAATATATTAACTTCTTTGCAGTGTACACTAGTAGAGTTTAGAGGATTATAAGAGGTATCTTTAATGTCATTGGAATTTTTAAGGTCCGTGGAGCATTTACTAATGAAAAAGCTTTTCACAATTTTCAGTATGAACAGTGTTTATGGCAACTTCAGGAGACTTTAATATAGACTCCCGTATTTCCTCCACATTACTCTCACCATTATTACAGTCATGGGTTGTTTGTGTGGACTTTTCGGCGGTCCCTATGTTGGGGTTACCACCGTTTACATTCTTGGCCACATAACGATTATAGTTTAAATGATAACCCTGCCTCAATATTTCTCTTAGCAAGATCTGACATTTATGTAGTTTATTCTGTGTATTTATGTTTGCAGTTCTGAAGTCAACGAAAGTTGTATGTTCAAAATTATTACATATTATTCTAATTACATTATTCAGTTTCTGTTCGTTTAAAAACATACTTTTACAGACCTCACCAAATAACACATTAGTAAAATGTAGCAAGTTCAAGTTGTAGAAGAACGCTATAAAACACGAGTCCGCGTTGTTCTATGCTATAAAAGCTCTTGTGTTTGTACGGAAATAAGAAGAATGTAAGCGCGCGCGCGGATATTCGCGTGCTCCATTGTTTATATATTTTTTGGCACACGATAGTATTTCTAAGAACGCCATACCTACTTAGATATGATAATATGAATCGTGTGCTGATAGATAATGGGCGTACTTCCTTTCCAATCGGTGAAGTCTGTATTGGACATGAATTAGTCATCGGTCCATCGAGCGTGGCTTGGATGCGTCAAGGCTGTTCGATTCGAGTAAATAGGAAAGTATCTTGTAAGTAATCTTTAAGGCAAGCAAATAATCACCGAGAGACACACCACTGTTGTCACCAACCACCTTCATCTTCCAACAGTAAACAAAGAGCCGCTGATTATATGAACCTTTTCCTTTGTTGTTGTTTGTTAAATAATTATGTAAGTTTACGATGATAAAGACTTTTTAAAACAAAAAAATAAAAACTTAGCTACATAACTTATTGAAGTTCAATGTAGAGATCCAAGGTTCCTATCGTATCCCAACATTCGTACCTACGTAACTTAGCCTTAGAAGAAGAGTAGAAGACTATCTACCTATATACATACATATAAATAACTGAGACTAATTTTAGTCTAAACCTAGACTAGATACAGTATCGAGTTATGGCGTAGCAGAGTCGTCTAGAAATCTAGGTCACACGTGCCCAAATCTTCCTGTGACGTCATCAATTAGCATTGGTCACTAGCTGGGAGAATAAATAGAATTATTGTGCTACATATTTTTTTATTTAAAAATTGTATCAACATGTTTAGTGTTTGTATCCAAAAAATATGTATACATAAGTACGTAGGTCTTATTAAAAAATAATCAACATTAAGACAGTGGACTCTAATATTTGCTGAATTTATGTAGTAAGTAAGGCGAGCTTAGTGTACTCAAGTAGATATGTCCCAGGTGCATATACGTAAGTAACTAGTTTGAATATACCGAAGCTTCTCGTGGTCAGGGACGATACAATAATTTTGTAAAAATATTAACACTACTCTCACGTCTCTCACATTGTAGTTCCTTAGGTGATGCCTGTAAACCTGCAATACATTTTTTTTGTTTCTATTTTTTTTTAATATAATTTTTACCAACTTAATTCCAAATAGGACTTACCCAAAACTATAAGAAAAATACAATGTATGTAAGAAGTTCATAAAATTTACGTCGATATCAACCGCAGCGAACACAGCCTCGTAAAGATTTTGCATATCGTTTGCAGATGATTTACTTTTTACTGCAAGATCCCTTATAATGTAATTACAATTTGTTTTCCATGTTCTGGTGGGTTTGTTTTCGTATAAGTATCTTTTTAAAGTACTCCACTGAAACTAGCAACACCTAAATTTACAGTACGGTGGTATTTAATTTTATTTCAAACAAAGACAAGCCGCAAGTATTTGTCTCTACTGGCGACCAGTCAGCCATTGTCGGCGTGAACAAGTCCGAAGTCCCATTAGGGAGTCGAGCCGCATTCTGTAGCGCGCACCGTCCGGAGTGACTCACCGAGTGACTCACGTGGATTCCTTGTGACGTCACAGGGATGGGGCGCTGACTGCCTTGGAGTCAATGATTCTATACTTAGCCGCCACCGCGCTATCCTGCTAGCGCTATTTATAGGCCAAGTCGTTGGTATCGTTAAGTCCGCTGCGATGGTAACTGGTAAGGCATCCGTGGAATGCATGGTGGATTAGTGATATCACAGGTACAAAGAATACCTGCCATGGTGCCAGGTTTTTGTGTTTAGTATAAATAGTCTTTCCAAACTGTGTATGTAGGAAGGTAGCTACAGCCTTAAACGAATAGTTCAAGCCGTCAACTCAGCAGAAAACGCGACCAACCAAATCAATAGACTCCACTGGCCAGTTGTTCCACAATAAGCTCACCGGCCGTTGATCTAGCATTTGCAATTAATGCACTTGCGGCAAAAACGGCTCAGCACTGGGCTTCCGGGCCGGTATGCGACGTAAAAACATCCCGAGCAGTCGGCCCGTGACTGCTCGCCTTATGAAGTGTTTTTTAGTCTAATTAGCGATGTGGCGCTGCACGCGCACCAGCGCAGCGCGTGCGCATAGCTCACCTACATACTGCGCGTGATCGATGTCTGTCAGTGGAAATGTCAATAGATGGACACTTTTTGTCGCGCCACCGACCGTTGTAACTTGTAACATTGTTGTTCAATTATGAGGTTTTATAATGTGTAAGTAAACCCATCGTATGGGTTCATTGTCGCTATTTTGTTCTTCCATTACATTTGCCATAATTTTGCATGCACATGATAACATGCCTAGTAAATTGCTTTTTCAATAAGGAAACTTTCAATTCCTGCTGCAAATGACAAATAAAGCCCTATATCTCATTATTTATTAAATAAGAGGTACAATGTGGTTACAGGAAGGTTAGAATTTTTTATTACAAAACTCTGAAAAAAATGTCTAGATAGCGCAACGTTTATGATCTAACTCCAAAAAATATAACACCTAGGCCAGACTAGACAGCCATGTAGTGTGGGTGATACGCGTAATTGCGTGTATCAATTGAATGCCCAGGGCACCTTGTCAAAGTCGCGAGGTGAACGACTGCTGATGCTGCGGGGAGCAACGCACCTGCCGTCTGACCTTACACCGGCCCAGGGCAAGGACTAGGCACCACGCACGAATCTCGATGTGAAATGTGACAAAAAGGATACGCATTACGCACTTATTGTCGGTTGATCCCATATGCTTCCATATAGGGGCTGATGTGGTTCGGTGTGTCTGACGCTGTTTAGTACCGATTCAAATGCGTTTTTGTCATGTTAGCTTTGAGAGATAAATTTACTGAAAGTTCAAGCAAAGCCCACACGTGTGTGATTCATGTTCAATAATAAAAGTGCTAGAAAGTTTTAATGAATATTTAAATTATTTTAATCATTTATGTCAACATAAAATATATTTTATGTTTATTGAAACACAAAACATAACAATAGACTCTAATTATAATTTTATTAATAACTTATGGACAAAGCTTTCACACTTTACTTTTCATTAAACACAATGAACAATTATAACAAGTACCTACCAAATAGCAGTAAGTACCTATTATTGTTCAGCTGGCTCGTTAAACAAATAAACACGTAATAAGTTCCGTAGCCACTTTGTCTTTACAGGTAACTAAAGTACCTATTCCATGGTGGCATTTCGTCTACTTCGTTTATTTACATGTTGGATCTATGAAGTATGGTATTTGATAAACAATACGAACTAGATGACGTGTCACATACAAAAACAAAGCTAAATATCCATCCCCACTTTGTTTACTGTCATACCGAGATAAACTTTTCGTTCTCATGTTTATTTTTAGCATAGGTTTTTATTATATTTAATTTAAATCCTAAAGCCGCATATTGTTATCAATAACAAGTATCTAGCTCAAATGATCAAAAACTTTATGTCAACATCATTCGTACGACTCACAGACCGGTTCCCCTCATCTGGCCTAATCTTTATTGCCCTAAACTCGTTTCGCATAACTCGTAAGGTCTAAACTTTTTTAGTAGAATCATCGCTTCGCCAAGTCTTATGTGGCACAAGACTCGTTTGGCATAAACTTGAAACACCTAAGTCTCGTTTGCTCTAATTGTTCGTATTGGTATAATGTTGTTTCTCCTAATATTATCTTTACAAATACTATATTAAGTATGTTATAAATGTACAAATTGTGGTATTTTTCTCCTACATCCCGAAAATCACGATATTAAATGATCAAAATATCGAAAGTGAATGACCATTATAATTATTACAAACGCCATTAAACCCCATGGGATCGAAACCTAGAGATAGGTGCGACGACGAGCAAAGCGAGGAGGAGCGTGTTAGGTGCACATTATCGTCAAAAGCAAAGCGGAGCGCAGCGAAGCGGAGCGGAGCGCAGCGAAGCGGAGCGGAGCGTTTTCCACATAGCGGCCACAATACAAGGCACCAGTTTGCGCTATGTAGGGAGACGCTCCATCAAAGTAAAAGCCCAACGAATATTATTACTTTATATAACCTATGCCATAGCATTATTAGACTATTCAAGATTTGGCTATACCATTATTAGGCTAAACAAGATTATGCGAAGTAACTTTTAACTAAAAGAGATTTATGCGATACGATTTTCGGCGAAACGAGATTTTGACCAAACGTTACTATGCAATACGAGATTAGGCAAATAAATCTTAGGCCAAAAAAGGTAGAACCCTCACACGTCTATCTACATTATGTTATAAAAGGGTAAGTAAAGTAAGCCGAAAGGGGATATAAATGAAAATGATACAACGGAAAATATAAATATATAACGGAAAATATAATATTCACCTACTTGAACTTGAAGTTTTCAATTTATTATGATGTTGATAACGCATATTTCATTTTCCATTCAATTTAGGTAATAAAACTGACACCTTGTTTCTCAAACAAATGGACTTGCCAAATTATTATTAATATAATTATTAGGCCGCATACACATTAAACTTGACCAGATTTATGTTGTAAAAATTGTGCAGTCTTAAGTGCGTTATTAAAGTTATTATCTTTAATGGACGCAAGATACATAGATGCTTGAAAAAAAAATACGATAAATTCTAAAACCTCTGTAAAAAATACACGTATAAAGAAAACATGAACGTACACGTACACACGCCTGCCCAATAAATCTAAACCTCAGTTGATAGCGACATCTATGTCAGTAATGACGAACTTTAAGTATTTATACTTGTTTGATTGAAACCGTTAAACCATTTCAATGTTGTGCACCTATACACGTAGGGGAAGCCGGGGTAAGACGGGGT
Source organism: Plutella xylostella (assembly GCF_932276165.1). Lineage (NCBI taxonomy): Eukaryota > Metazoa > Arthropoda > Insecta > Lepidoptera > Plutellidae > Plutella > Plutella xylostella. The sequence goes on along the minus strand of NC_063992.1, from coordinate 5,391,855 downwards.
CGCGGGGTAAGACGGGCCCCCCCACATATATGCAAAACTATACATCTTAGGAATCTGAGTAATGAGCCAATAGATAGGCTTAAATGATTGACCTTTAGTGCGCCAGTGACAGCAGGTGTGAGCGCGTGCGTTTTTTGTGAAAGCTCAATTGTTTGTTTTTGCGTAGTGTCCATGTTATTTTTGGCCGGTAGGAACAACGTCACAATACATTAAGGGCCGATTTTTCAATGCTCAGATAGACAACCAGATAGCGTTTATTCGACAGATAGCGAAATATTGAATTTTTCAACAGTCAGATAGAACTTATTCATCCAATAACTCAGTTACCTGGAGAATAAATCTATCTGCTGCTTGGGCCGCCAGATAGCGCTTATTCGATTGATAATTTGACATTTGAGGTTATTAAGTAAGTTCTTTTTTGTGTTTATACCAATTCTAAACTATACAAGCGCAGAGAATAATCGTCTTTTCAATGGATATTTTCGATGATATTGATGATTTGGCGATCGAAAAAGAGGTAGTAGGTAATGAACGAATGTATTAATCCTGTTGAAAGGAAAGTCAGAGTCGTCAAAACGAGGCCTGATCATTACAGCATGTGGGATGCAAAAGAATTTCATCGCCGAAAGGCGCCAGACTACAAACATTATGTTGATTTATTTTCAAGCATTAATTTTAAAAAAAAGAGGAATGTAGTAGCACTTCCTTCATAATAAAATATTAAGGTACATTATAGTTTTTCATTTTATGATAAGTAGGTAACCTATGCTACATATACCTAAGTATCTAAGACATCCCTTCTGCTTGGCGGCATGATCTTCTATGTCCAGTAGTGGACGGCTATAGGCTGAGGAGAAAAGAGAGAAACCATCCAGTACTTGATAATAAAACATAGGTGTTATTTCTTTCAGTTTTTATTCATTAAATTTAAATTAAGGATACGTTGAATGCTAATGTTGGAGCAAATTCCTAACACCTTTTCTTCTACATCGTTAAATGAAGGAGCATTTGAGGGCCCAGCTCCAGTTTTGTACATCTCCTGCCTTTGCAGGGAAGACTTCTTCTTACGACTTCTTCTTCATTGTTTTTTTGATGCCCTCGTACTTAAATTAAAGGATTTTCAATGAGCGGACTGGTTATACCACTGGAGTTAAAAGAAACTCAATTTTCTTCCATGCAGACTGCATGGAAGAAAATTATTATTTGTTGCTGCATCGGTCTTTTTATTTTCTATGACATGTTTGAATAAAATTTATCTACCACTCACTAACACAGTAACTTCATTAATATTAAAATTCGCCGAACGCTCTCTTTTTTGTGATTCCATTGCGATCCAAAAATAACAAATATAAATACCAAAATTGAAACAACCCAATAAACAACCAAACAAAACAGTCAGTGAGGCTTGTGGCTTGACAGTGACAGTTGACTCTGACAATCAAAATAGTAGTCTGTCCTGCTTTAGCACTAGGTGTCTACATATACTTGTTTCACCTTTCCAGAGTTCAAGTAGAAAAATCGGTAAGATAGTTACCTATGGAATAAATCACAATGAGGCGTTTGTTAAAAAAAAAAAAAAGTTCCTTTTTGGAGAAATAGATGGCGTTGTCTGGGGTTGTACCAACTTTCAAACCCTCAGAACACACTCAGATCACAATATGTTATTCTGTGAGGCTAACGAAATGTGAAAGTGACGTAGGTAGGTAGAATTGTAGTATTATTTTCTCTATGATGTCGATGTCACTGTTGCTTCAGCGTTCAGTGCGATTGTGCGTGCAGCCGTTCTTTTCAAGTTTTCTCAGTTTCCTTGTGTTTCTCCTGTATTAATTGAGTTGTAGTTGAGCTATCTGCTCCTCCTCCCTTGATACTGTAGAGTTAGTGCACTTGAGATAGTGACTCTTTTGAGATAGTGACAATTTTTCGCACATTTATCCGAGTCGCCTTAATCCATTGTTGCGCCTGGCTTTCATCATTTAGAAATTTATGATGTCCTTTATTTTTACAAGTTGCGACGGCACACATTCTCATCTTGTCTTGTAAGTATTTCTTTGGGATCTTATTTAGGATCATACAATAAATAAAAATAGAAAATCAGTTCTCGCACGCAGCACCCGTTCAAACGGCGCGCATAGAGAAAAGAACACTACGTGACGGCGCGGGTAGAACTATTCACAGAATACTTAGCACTATCCCAAGCCACATGCAGTCTGAGCCTCGGAAGGATGGCTCGCGCTACCACCCGACATTTAATCACAACTAGTGAGTTCTTATTCTGAGTTTAGTACTCTTTGCTCTCTATGTAATTTTTGACAGTTGGTACACTGCGTTTTCACGCCATCTATCGGCTTACCCAAAAGCTCAACTGACAGCTGTCAAGGAAAACGGCTCATTGAAAAATGGTTTAGCAACTACCAAGCCGATAAACAGCCAAATAAAATTATTCGCTAGATAGTTATTTGACCTTTTATCCTGGCATTGAAAAATCGGCCCTAAGTAAAACAGTGGCATTTTTGGTAATTGAGTGTTTTTATTTAAGGTTTGGTACGCTTTGTTTAGATATGTGCAAAATCACTTTAACATTGAAAGTTTTTTTTTAAAGAATTTTTTTTTTTTTAATATAACGTGGGTCAAGACGGGGTAGTTTTGGAGGGGCAAGATGGTGTATGGATCAAGCTTGGTGAAGTTTTTTTTTCTCTCTCTTCCTCTTTTATTTGACATTGAAGAGGGGTTCTAAAAGGGCTACAGGGAAGTTGGCTAAAAACACAAAACAGATACTGCCTACGAATAAGAATAACAATGAAGATGACTGTGTCTACCTCTGCTGTGAGGATATCAACAGTCCTACTTTAAATCTAAGGAAAACTGGGTTGGTTGTCAAAGGTGCAGGCGTTGGGTTCACACTGCAGGTACTGGTGTTGACGATAAAAACACAGAAGAAGTGTTGTTTGTATGTTTTGTGCCCCACATAGTATACTTACCCCATCTTACCCCTTACACGGGCAAGATGGTTTATTTCCCATTTTTTACATTTCTTAAAATAAGTCAATAGTAAGTATTACTTTTTTAGAAAAAGCTGTGCCAAAGTGTTCGTCATTAAGTTCCTAATGAGCCATAAATAATTGATAACGTTGTGGTTATAAATACCTGTTGTTTTTTTCATTTTCCCTTAGCGACCCCGTCTTACCCCGGGTTGTCCTACAACTGTACAGTGATTCCTTACAAAATTTAATGGTTACTTAATAAATTTGTCATTTTGAATGTGTAACCAACAACATACTAACATCACGAGTTCAATGTAGAGGATGAGTGTAGACCGCGGCTTACCCAAATCATCTCAGAGGGTCTCACGTTACAGCGGTAACGGTTCCGGCCTTTATAAATTACACTCATTCACTAACCAACGGTCACCTCGGCTCTAACATTTGTACACTTAATTGAATTATTTTATCGTAGGTAATTATAGTTTTTCGATCGTACATCACGATTTTCTACTGGCAAATCGTTTGCTAGCGGAAGCAATGATAATTAAAAGTTGTTTAATAACAGTGCTAGTTATTGGATTAAGGTAAGTTTGTGCCTACTGAGTTCATGCGATCATTTTCCACACAAAGAAAGCACTCCCATAGTGTTATGATTTGTGTGTGATTTGAAAACAACTTCCAATTCACGCTTATTCATTTAATTACCCAAACAATTTCAGCTACGGCTGTGAAAACGCGACGCAAAAAGAGTTAACAGAGGAAGAGAACGAGGCAGCACCAAACTTCCTGATCTTCTCTCAAAGATGGCCGATATCAGCGTGCCGTGCGTGGCAGGACAGGAAGCGGACCCTGCTGCCTTGCTACCTGTCTAGGGAACCCAACTCCTGGAAGGTACTCTCAATATGGACAGCCAAGACCGGGAAGTTCCCAACCATCGGACCCCTATTTTGTAATACCTCGTGGTACTTCAATCCACATGAAATTAAATCGATTGCAAAGAATCTTAGTGAAGACTGGACCAGTGTGGAAGTTAGTGAGTATCGGATAACATCCTCATAATCTATAACGCAAAAGAGGTCAACAAGATAAAGTCATGAACAAATAACTATAGTCACTCTCATTCTAGACAACTATAGAGAGACTCAACTTATGCCTCTTCTCTCAAAGACCTCAGAGTTAAAGCTACTGAGCTGGAGTTACTGGTATCAATTAGAACTTTTTCTCCAAACAGCTCCATTTATATTTCCAGATGAGTACAAATACTTCTTCTGGGCCTTCGAGTGGCTGCGGAGCGGCACGTGCGTGGCGCAGGTCTCTGCGGCGCTCGGCTCCCAGCTCGACTACTTCTCCCGAGGACTGACGTGGCTCAGACAGTACTCCATGACACACATCCTGGCAGACGCCGGGATCCTACCGAATAGTACTAAAGAATACCTCCTATGGGACATACATCATGCCATCAAACAAAAGCTAGGCGTAAACCCCATCATCGAATGCCGACAAGAACATTTCGAGAACCACTTGTATGAACTACATATTTGCTTCAATCTGACCCTCGATTTGGTGGATTGTGATGATATATCGGTAAATTTCCCGGGTGTCAGCAGGTTTACTGTTAACAATGACACGTTGTTCTCCAATTGCGACTTTCAGAAGCCAGTCATTTATCCTGAAGTCGTCAGGAATGACGTAATGAGGAAATTCGAAGTAGTGTCCGCGCTACGACGGAACTTAAACATTTATAACCTTTTCCAGTGGCTGATATGGATGACTTTATAGGTTACCCTAGATTACAAAGTGATTTTTTTATTATTTAGATAAGTGTGAATAGAATTAAAAAAGAATAAAATAATCTACTATCATTTTGGATGTAATCATTAGTAAGGACTACAAATGATTAAAGTGACAGTTAAATAAATGCGTAAAATTAACATTCGGACTAGTTATAACTGTACTTAAATAAACCTACAAGATAGGATTATAATTAGACTACTAAAGAACACATAAATACTTCAAAACTAAATGTGAAAGGGCGGGATTATTAAACGACTTCTAAAGCAATTTAACTATGACTTATTTTATTGTTTTGCTGTAACTAACGTGCTTTTTATCTGAAATTATAATAGCACGTGCACGCGTTTTGCATATGTATGTATTTGATTAGTTGAATACACAATCATGTACAGGGTGGTAATATAATTCGAAACTCCCAACAAAAAGTCATAAACGGCACTAGAATTTTTATTTTATTAGCTTCTTATCCTGGTGCTTCTTACCCTGTCGGACGACATGTTGTTCATTTCGAAAAATATTTTGTAGCTCGTGTAGGTATACCTACTTATACCTATTTAACGATGGGATATCCAAGCCTTATAACTTATAATCTTATTGCTTACAAGTATAAGTTATAAGCAACGGTAACCTTGTCAAAGTGCTATGTGAAATAAAATATTTAATCATGGAAGGGGTACTTCTACACATGCGCTTTGAGCGAGTTAGCGTAAAGCATTCATGTTTTTCCTATCGTGCATTTTAGTCCCACCCTGTATAATTAAACGGGACAAATAATACTGGTCAGTGCGAACTGATAAAGCGTTTGAGCTAGTTAAAACATTTGACGTTCGAATTTTGGTGCTTATCAAGTTATCAGTTTGAGTTGTGTTGTGGTCAGTTAATTAGTGAAACTTACAAGTAAATAAAATTATTAAATCACTATGTGGTCAGTGTGGTCGTACATGTTTTTGGGGATTACATTTTTAATAAGGTTTGTTTTATTGAGATACGATTATTTTTATTATATCAGGATGCTCTAGGTTTTATATTTTTTGTCATTGAGTAGGTACTAGGTATCATCATCAAAAATAATATGCCATAACTACAAAAATATGCAAGTTTAAGGGTTTCAAAACTGATAGGTGGTAACACAACTCTCATTACAGCTCAACCTACGCCCGAAGCACCCATGGATCCTCCGAGCCAATGAAATGGGACATCATAACCTTCTCTCAGAGCTGGCCAATCACCGGCTGCAAGGAATGGATAGACAAGCAGTCTTCCCACGAGTGCTCTCTCCCTCAGCCTAAAGACTCGTGGATCGTGCACGGCGCGTGGCCCGACCTCAGGGGCTCCAAGCACCCCGTGCAGTTCTGCAACAAAACGTGGCACTTCGACCCTGAGGCTGTGAAGACTATCGAGGCTGAGCTTATAGAGCATTGGACTAACATTGAAACAGGTGAGGTTTAGATATGATCTGGGGAAATTTTGTGGCGGTGGAGCCATGATATATGCAATGCAACAAACATTCAGGGGTCTGCTAAAGGCAGCGTATTTCCTAAAGACATTTAAGATTCGCTACTCAGTACTGAGATATGACATTGAATATTTCCAACATGTTTCCCTTCAACATAAATCTTATACAGAACATTCGCTAGCACTCTGTAATGTTAACATCCTTCATTTCAAACCCTGCAGGTACATCAAAGTACGAGTTCTGGGCCCACGAGTGGAACAAGCACGGTACCTGCGCCGCCGCCCTGCCCGCGCTCAACTCAGAATACAAGTACTTCAGCCAGGGTCTCGCTTGGAACCACCAGTACAACATGACCACCGTCCTGCAAGCCGCCGGCATCACTCCCGACGACCACAAACAATACTCCGTGGAGGACATACACCACGCGATCAAAGCTAGCACGGGGGCCGAACCAGTCATACAGTGCTATAGGAAAGCAGGACGCAACTACTTGGTAGAACTACGCGTCTGTTTCGATACGAAACTGCAACTTACCCCTTGTGTGTCGGGTAAGAAGGTGTTTGGTGGGGTGACGGTGAAAACCAACTGTGTCAGTTCTGGTGTAATTTATCCGAAAAATGTGCCTATGCAAATGTTTGATTTGTGGGACTTGGATGTGAAAGTAGAGGAGCAGACGTGGACTCCGTCTCCGTATGAGGTTATTAGAGTATGAAATAGTCTACAAATAAACTAAGTACCTACTAGTTATTTACAATAATTATAGTTCGGCCACGTCATGAGCCCCCGTCTTGTAAGGTTACAGGCGACGGTGGTGGCGGCGACGAGTTTCTCAATATTGCGTCGTATGCCGTGGGCATATGGGCGTCATGTTAGTTCTCTAGTCTAGTCTCGTCTCATACCGCAGGACTAACACGCGCAAAGTTGTTGGACTAATAACTGGCAATTATTTTTTTGTATACGGTAACCAAAACTATGTATCATAAATAAATAATCATAAATAAATTAATTTTAATATATCAAAAGATTGAACTTTTAATTACCTACCCAATGAATGTTTTTAGTGCCCCTTTGTAATAAAATACATTGTATCCGTATTAAATTTATTAACCTAATACATAATAATATAAGTAGTAAAATTATAAATTAATTGTAATCATACCAGTGAACCACACCCGGGTTCCCTCGGCAGAAATGCAGTTTTATACACTCCTCTCTTTCCCCTGCAGCAGAATTACAATATCTTGTGTTCGAAGTCTTAATTAGGAGATCCCTTTGACACAATGATCACTGCTGATGGTACCAATCCTGAAATAAATAAAGTAAAAATAATTAGTAATTTAATTTAATTACATTTTGTACGACTCATAATACTGTTTCAAGCAGCATATGCTAAGATTAAAAGTATTTATTTACCTAATAATTCCAATGGCTTTTCAAAGTCATCAGCGGTGAATATCTTCTTAGGGAAACTAGTCATCAGCTTGAAACTTCCTTCCTGCGTGTACTCTGCGGCATTCATCTGGAGGAACAGTTTGACTGCTGCCAACTGCTCCTTGGCACCGAAGGTCTGTGTTAGGGTTCTACCGTCAGGGAGTCTGAGCTGGATCCGGGCCTGGTCGTAGGAAACCTTGGGGGCGGGGTTGGGGTTTGTGACTGGTACTGGCGGGGCCGCTGCGGCTGGTGCCTCTTGGGCTGTCTTGCCGGCTGCAGCTAGTCTGGAGGGAAAGAAAGTCTATGGTAAGGAATTGCATGTTTTCTAATTAGTGGAAGGCCCTGAGAGTATAATTTTGAAATAAATTAATGTTGTTTGCAATTCACTTGAGTTCTTTACTCACTGAGAAGGTATTGTATAAGAAAATTATAGTATACTGTAATGTACAGTCAGCTGCATAAGTAGCTATACACTCTTGTACCTTGTCAACCTGAAACCTTCGACCATTTACAACCCTAGACGGACTCATCTCATACATCGCCTACATTGTAAACAGGCCAATATTTTATTACTTTTTTGCGTGACCGTACTGTCATTCCCTCCTGTCATGTCATCGAGTGCATGAAAAAATGTGGCAACGTAAGTAAATTGTTACTAAGTTGGTAGAAAATGGAAACACTATAATAATGTGGTAATTATTTGTTGTACTTATGTGTTATGTTTATGTGGAACAAATAAATGATTTACATATCTATCTATCTAATGTAGTGATATTTTTTAAGGAAATTTCAATTAGTTAAAATACGTTTCCAGTAGTACTCTCCGCGGATTTTTCTAATTATTTCTATCCTTTTGCTTCGTATAATAGGATCATTCGGTATCCTGATAATACATGTATATTAGAATTTAAGCTGTTAGTGATAAAATTACCTTTTGTACCTATAATAAATTATGTTAGATTTAGTTGTGTAAATGTTTACGTTTTCTCGAAAACAATTTCGCCTCAGCGGAAACTATCACGAATATTTTAACAGATGATCGAGGTACTTATAAAGTTGACAAAAGAATACCGAAACTTTTTTCGTTTTCGTAAATTGCAAAACCAACAACCATAGAAACGCAGAATTTTTTTTTTTTAATAAATGCGTAGGATTTGCAAATTCCATCCATTATTGAAGGCGATATAGAATATAATAAATAATAAATAAATAAATATGTGGAGACATCTCACACACGGCCATCCGACCCCAAGCTAGGCAGAACCTGTGTTATGGGTGTCGAACAGCTCTGCTGATATATCTTACACAAATACATAGATAGATACATACTAAATAAATATCGACACCCAAGACCCGAGCACAAATATATTCTGCCATTGAATAAATATCTGCCCCAGCCGGGAATCGAACTCGGGACCTTGGGCATAGCAGTCAGGGTCACTAACCACTACACCAGTCGCCGAATAGAATAGAATACTATTTATTTTGCACCATTAAAGAAAATTTATATAAAATGAATTTAAGGTAAGTACCTAATTCCAATTTTAAGAATCCAATCACGAAACAATTTATGGTACACTTTTCATGTTGACCGGGTGTCGACAGGACATTCAAGCGGTTCATATAAATTATCATCAGTTTTTGGTATTTATTTTCAAGAAAAAACTGGCAACACCGACGAAAATTATATCAATATTTACTTTCTTGAATTATTTATATTAATACATTATTTACAGATGGTAGGTGACCTTGTATGGCGTTTTTAGTCGACCTTTGTAGTTTCTGCACACTTTTAAAGCACATACACGCATTTTAAAAGGACAAAACTGAAATTAATGCTAACTGTCAAATATGTGTAGCACCGGCGATGACACAATAGACACTGCTTGAGCGAAATTTGTAGCGGGGCAGTAGTGCCCCAGTTTATGTATGGCAGCAATTGCTTCTTCTATGGGGAATCTAGGGTTGTATATAATCAAAGCCTGAAACCATCTATCCATTCATTGAAATATTGACGGTTCGTCAGTTTGACAAGGTACAGAAGTGTATAACAACTTATGCAGCTGACCGTACGATACTGACATGACATAACATATCCCATTCCAACTAAAGAAATAAGTAAGTAGGTACATGATATAATTTTTACAGTGAAATAATGAAAATAGTGAAGATGCTGAGGCAAACAATGATAGTTCTTCATTATTTACTTACTTTCGAGCCTGCTTGTCAGCCTCAATTTGTGCACGAACTCGTTCTCTGGCCTTCTGCTCTTCAATTTTCTCTCGACGTCTCTGTTCCACCAGCTTTTGCATTTCTTGTTCTTGCATCCGCTGGCGGGCATCCTGGAGATCTTTGCCAGCTTTGATCCTAAGCCGCTCTCTTTCCAGTGCCTCAGCCTGAAAAGATAATTAAAAATTAATTAAAATTCATTATTAATACCTAATAATTACAGATTACATCCATAATTTACCTATCTGAATTGGCTTAGCATTAACAATCATAAACAGAGTTAGTTTTGCTACTAGGACAACAGTTGACACCAACAGACAGACACCAAATGGTATTTACATAAACAATGCAAATTTTAAGCTGTCTGTGTAGAATTCGATTAAAATCAAAGTTCTTTAAAATACCTTTTCTTTATCCTCTCTCTCCTTCCGTTTCTGCTTCATCCTCTCCTCTAAAAGCTGTAACTGAGCCTTTTTCTCCTCTTCAGTCAATGGCTTTTTCTCTTCAGTGGATTCAGAGAAATTGCTGTGGTTAGTTTTGGCTGCGTGGAACTCGACTTCGTCCTGGTTTTTGAAGAGTTTCCCGCAGTCGTCGCACTTGAGCGACTTGGCCTCGGCATCGGGCGCCGCCGGGGGCTCCGCGGAGCTGCTGGGCGCGGGCTCCTCGGCCGCCGCTGACGCCGCCGCCGTCGCCGCCGAGCCCGAACTAGAGCTAGACCCCAACGTATGTCCAGCCTCCACTAACGGGTCGTCTGCATGAGCCAACAGCCATTCCATAGCCGGCTCGACACCTTTGTTATTGGTAACGGCTAATGCCTTCTCCCTGTCGGTAAAACATCATCATCAGTAAAACAGTTAACCTAAACGTAAGATATTTCAGTGAAATCATGGAAGAAAACTTACGCTCGCTCTTTAGTAAATCCCATTTCGATGAGAGTATTTATTTCCGCCATGGCGTTATTTAAATGCACAAGTATCTATTTCGTGAAAATAGTAAAAATATACAATTCATCTAATCATCAGCTGTTTTGACAACGCCGATTGCCGAATGACGTGCGTTCAGAATCAGAAACAAGAAATCAAAACGATTTATCTTTCATTCACATTAACTTTATGCAACAACCCATTTATGGAAACAAAATATTAATTTAGCTCTCAATTTTATATTTATTGAATATAAATTGGTTTTCAGTTAAACTAAGATACAATGCTGTATAGTAGTAAATAATAGTAAGCACGTCCGAGTAAGTTTCAGAATGCATTCACGACATTCGACATCCTCAGAAGAAGGGTTGAAGTAGGTCCGAAATGATTCGGAAACGGAAACGGTATCTTGAACTTCCTGTCTATCATCTGTAAATCTGTCTATGTCACTTCCTCTATGGTGTTTATGTTTACGTATTTCCCAACTTTCCCACAGCTTCCCAGTATTTCCGTAATTCCTCTACTGTTGGACATTATTAAAAATGACTGGGTGTGATACTTATGATGGGAATAAAGCAAATATTCTGGAGAACAGTGACCCCGGGAGGATACTGAACCTGGTGATGAGCCTCACGGATGACTGCTGCAGCTCGTTGCAAACCAAACTGAATGCTTATGTATGTTATCTTTAGGGTACCTGCTCTAGATACCTACCCAACTACGTACATAGAACAATACGACTGTGACTTACTTTCTTTGGGGTAACTTTGGTAGCTATTATTGTGACCACGTCCATACCATAAGGTAGGTTGATTGATACCATACGGTATTTATTCTCTTCATGCGATCTTTGCTAGGTCTGTCTGCATACATTTGACATCCTTCTGTCGGCAGTTGGTAGACGAGTGCGAAGCGGAGCTGGTGTTCCACGTGGTGCTGCAGCCGGCGCGGGGGGAGGGGTACGTTGAAGCCGTGGGCAAGTACCTACTGTGCCGGAAGAGGAGGATTTACGTATGTTTCGAAAGTTAACTACTAGGTATTCGTATGTAACATCCCGTAATCTGATTCTCACGTCACAGGCTTGCCTAGTGTGAGAATCGCAGTGTTTTCAAATGTTAAATGTGTATTAGTTAAATAAATAAATTTGAAATTTTGAAATTTGAAAGTAGGGTAGTATAGTATAAAACGTAGGGCGGAAGTACTTATAGGTACTTATACATCCATTGCCTGCAAGATAAGTAATTTGATCTTCCCCATCCATCTTAAATCCACATCTACCTACTGAGCATGGATATCATGGTGTTTTTACGAAACGGGTTCTGGAGTTTTACCTATGTACCTACATCGATTTCCCCAGCCATCCACTGCTGACGCCGGAGGAAAAGTTCACTTGAAAGTAGATAACTAGGAAGGTAACCTGATAATTTCTTAACATGTGAATCTTCAACAGATGACGCCAGAAATTATGAATAAACTATCTGCGGCAAACCACATGGACTTATTCTATAATCTAGACCCAGAAATTATCAACATTACTAAGCCTGTGAGTATACCTAAGTAACTACTCTGTGATCTGATAAGGCCGACAATAAGATTTTTGTGAAATCAATTCAATTTTTAACCGACTTCAAAAAAAGGAGGAGGTTCTCAATTCGTCGGGATATTTTATTTTTTTTTATATTTTTTTCTATGTATGTTCACCGATAACTCCGCCGTTTATAGTACAGAGAGTTAAAATAAGTAGGTAAGTATAGTAATAAACTTGTTTTGGATTGTTGCAGTATTTCCCAAATGCGACAGTGAAGACGCGAGTAGTGTTGCAAGCGGTGCCCGGGTCACAGTTTTCAGTGTTGGTGTGTGTGGTCGCGCCGATAGTGCAGCAAGATTACGTATACACCATCATCAAAGAATGTTATAAGTAAGCTAGGTACTATGTACTAGACTGAAGAACATAATACCACCTGACTTGGTAAGGACTCTGGTAGTGCCTATAGTAAAAAGTAAAACCGGTGACGTATCAGACAAGTCAAATTACAGGCCTATTTCCCTAGCTACCATAGTAGCTAAAGTGCTTGATAGTGTGCTGAATTCGTATTTGAATAAGAGTATAAAACTGCACGATGCCCAGTTCGGATTCCGGGCTGGGTTATCTACAGAATCTGCTATTCTCAGTGTGAAGCACACTATCAGGTACTACACTGACAGACGGACACCAGTATACGGATGTTTTATGGACCTTTCAAAGGCTTTTGACCTTGTCTCATACGACATCCTATGGCGGAAGCTGGAGGAAGTGGGTCTGCCACCGGAGTTGATATCTCTCTTTAGGTACTGGTACCTCAATCAAGAGAATCGAGTCAGGTGGTTAGGTAAATTTTCAGAGCCGTGTAGGCCTGAGTGTGGGGTGAGACAGGGGGGGTTGAGCTCTCCCATACTTTTTAGTTTATATATAAACGCACTGATAGAGGGGCTCAGCAGCATGCATATTGGCTGCTATATCGATGGTGTGTGTATGAACAACTTCAGCTACGCTGATGATATGGTGCTGCTGGCCCCCTCTGTCAGTGCACTCAACGAGCTGCTTGCAGTGTGTGAGTCCTACGCAAAATCTCATGGACTTAACTACAATACCAAAAAGACGGAATTTATGGTTTTTAAGTCAGGTACCAAGGTCCCAACTTTTGTTCCGCCCATCAGGCTCAACGGTGTTGCTCTTAGAAGAGCTCATCAGTTTAAATATCTTGGGCACGTGTTGACCGAGGACCTGAATGATGACGCGGACATGGAGAGGGAACGCAGAGCATTATCAGTCAGGGCGAATATGCTGGCCCGCAGATTTTCCCGATGTACACCTGCAGTCAAAATTGCGCTTTTTAAAGCATACTGCACTTCTTTGTACTCGGGAAGTTTGTGGGTAAGATATACCCAAAAGGCGTATAATGCTCTGCGTATCCAATTCAATAATGCATTTAGGGCACTGTTGCGGCTACCCCGCTTCTGCAGTGCCTCAGCAATGTTCGCCGAGGCACGCACAGACGGCTTCAATGCAATCTGGCGCAAGAAGTCGGCCTCTCTTTTGGGCAGAGTGCGGGGGAGCGGTAACAGTATCCTAAGTGCTATAGCAGAAAGAAATGACAGTCCACTTGTCTGGCAACTAGTCATAAGAACAAAATCTGTTTTAGTTATTAAGTAGTGTTAAGTAGATACCTATTATAATTTAAGTTTTGTAAATGTGTGTTTTTATATGGACAATTTGTCTGAAATAAATAAATTATTATATTATATTATATAATAGTTATGTAAGGAGTTAAGGACGCGACAATCAAAGACGACGGTTGATGTGCGAATGATGGTTTATTACTTATGTTGAATATATGACGTGTATGTTAAGTAGGTAGGTACCTGTGTATGTAGGGAAGGTGTTACCACACTACAGTTAGTTAGCTATTAAGTTCTTCAATGGACTTTAATCTTCGTCCCCTAATCCAACAATAGCTATCTCTAACTACTAACTACCTCATTAATTTTGCACACAGGTTCGTATTTCCTCTAATACTCAAGAGTATCAAGTTAGAATACGAAAGTTCTTTGAAAGAAAACTGCCAGACTCTGCTGAAAGTAATTCGAAAATTGTTTGTTAAGGTAAAGCCTCCAAGTTATTAGATATAATCTGAAGTTGGTATTTTTTGAGGTGATTAAGTAATGAATTTTCCTAGCGAGGTTAAAATTTTACAGGTGTCTTCACAACCTACGCTTTTAAAAGTTGCGATCAAACAAGCTAGAAAAATTACCAAAGCTGAACACTGTGCATTATTTTTGATAGATGTGGAAAAGATGGAACTGATACAAAAATACCCGGACGACGACGATCCTGTAAGTAAATAAAATATAATTATCATCTTCATATCTATCTAGGTAGGTATTAGGCTGCTGAAAATTATCTATTTTTTTACTATATAGGTACATATTGGTGGGAAAATAATGGTACGTAACTACTGACTACAAACCTAGAAATTATATCGTTTAGTTAGTCTAATGGGCTGCGATTTGATAATTTTGAATTAAATTATATTTAATTAGGTAATGGACAATTTTACATTCTAGGAATCCGATTTAATAGAGAAGCGTCATCCTATGGGTATTGGTTTGGTCGGAGAGACGATAAACACTGGGTTCTTAATCAATGCCAGGATCGCCACGGAGCACCCCAGTTACGACCCTCAGATCGACAGCCTCCCTGGAATCGACTGCAGGTACTTAATAAGACTTCTTTTATAAACTTGTAACTCTCGTCCACTATTTATACTTATCTTTATTACAAATGTTATAACGGTAGGAGTCACCACGTCAGTATTTAAATTCTCTTCGGGAGTCACAAAACTAAAGCTATTGAAGCCGAGATGTGCTATGGCTAGTGGATAAGTGTAAGCACAGTTCCTGTAGCTGCATTAGTACAAGGACTACAAGGCGTCAGTATTTATGGAGGTAAATCATAATGTAACCATTCTCCCAGGTCAACCTTACTGTTCCCGATCCGCGATCAGTCAGGAATAGTGGGCGTCTGCCAGCTGATCAACAAGGTCGACGACCCCTACTTCGACGTGTTGGACGAGGAGATAGCCCTGGCCTTCAGCGTGTACTGCGGGATATGCGTCGTGCACTCGCGGTTATATCTCAAGCTAGAGGAGGGCATCATAAGGAACGCGCTGGCTAATGAGTTGATTTTGTATCATGTGCAGGTTGGTAGCTAGAAGCAACTTGACGCAAAATTATTTAGTTATAGCTCCAAAGTAGATAGTAGAACCATACTATATGCTGCCTGAAAAAATATTTTTTAAATCACTACATCCTGCTACGAAGACTACGACGCAACGGCGACGGCTTAGTTAGCCCTTTTACGGCGTTACAAGGAACATAATATAACTAACAAGAAGAGCAGGGCAGTGACCAATAGAATCAGGGTGTTGAGTATTTTTAACTGACCATAAATATTCTTCTCTTGACTCTTTTGCAATTACCTCTTTTGGACAGCACTTCTGACAACAATGTGTTCAGGTGACCGACGAGGAAGTATCCAAGCTTCTTAACTGTGAGGGGTTCCACTCGCACCCGGACTTCACGAAGCTGGACTTCAACCAGCGCGCGCTGCCGGCGCGGGAGCTGCCCTGCTACGTTATGAAGATGTTTGAAGACCTTGGCTTTGATAAAAAGTATGTGTCTGGAAAAAGATAATGTAGGTACTTAGGTATATCTTATGGCAGTAGGCCAAATCTTTATGACTTTGATACCACTAAAACATTAACTATACTTAACTAGATCAGTTTACGCCGATGAGAGTACGGTGGCAGTCAAAGCAAAGGCCTGGCCTGGTCTTCACTGGTCGTCATCATCAGGCAACAATCATATAATTATCGCTGGACCTGTAGGTAGCTCTGCCGAGACCCGAAACAACCCTCTATCATCGGCCTCAATTAAGTTGATACCCTGACATCAAAATAACCACAGGTTCAACATAAAGCGGCACAAGCTGGCCCGCTTCGTGCTGCAAGTGCGCAAGGGGTACCGCGACGTGCCGGGGCGGGGGTTCCAGCACGGGTTCAGCGCGAGCCAGTGGGCCCACGCGCTCATGATGAACTGTCGGCTCGTGGAGAACGGGTATCTTACGTGAGTGTGATTGTGTATATTCAAGTAAATAATAATGCTCAGGATAATCCATTAATGCCTATATGTAGATGTCGTCAAGAATGTCTGAATATACCTACCTACCTAGTTATGTCTGAATATATCTGTAGTGTTGGGGTCGCGGGATATTACAACGTTTCCACAAAGCTTTCTCATTTTGACCAATAGATAGCCCGTAGAAAGAGGTAACTATGTCTTGAAAATAAAATATGTACCTACCTAACTACTTTACAATGTAACTATATACAAAATTTAGTAAATCCCTATTATTTTAATAGTTAACCTTACCGGATATGGAAAATCGTACAGCTTGATTGTTTCCAGTGATCTTCAAGCGATGATGTGCATCATCGCCTGCCTGGTGCATTGTCTGGATCATCGCGGCACTACCTACGGCTTTCAGATAAATGGCAGTAAGTTAATTGAAGGCCTAAAAATGTATTCAGTTCATGAGTTATATTCTCGTGTCGTCTCATGGCTGGAAGAAAAAACCTCTTCCTCAAATAGGAGGAACATTTCGAAGTAGGTACCCAGGAGGTTTGTATCCCTTCGGCCGCTACACGGGTTCGTTATCGACGTCGATAAAGTTGTTTAATGCACGTTCCACCAATCACAGCGTCGTATTTATCGCGATATAGTGGCTTTTATCTACTTCAATAACGAACCTGTGTAGCGGCAACTGGAGAGTTTAAATACTCTAGACTGCCTCTACTTATCTACAGAAACATCGCTAGCAGCTCTCTACACGAGCGAGGGCAGCGTGCTCGAGCGGCACCACCTGGCGCAGGCGCTGTGCGTGCTCAACTTAGAGGGCTGCGGCGTCCTACTTCAATAACTTGAGAGTCTACTTACTCTTGATTGTCTCTCCTCGTACAGAAACATCGCTAGCAGCTCTCTACACGAGCGAGGGCAGCGTGCTAGAGCGCCACCACCTGGCGCAGGCTCTCTGTATCCTCACTTCGGAGGGCTGCGGCGTGCTGGACGGCCTGTCACGCGGGGACTACGACCGCGCGCTGCTCATGTTGAAGGATTACGTCATTGCTACCGATCTAGGGGTTTACTTCAAGTAAGAGCTAGAGTAAAATCGTCGGACATTAGTAGCATTGGTCTATAAAATAAGAAATAAATTGAATGTATCTAACGGATAAGCAATGGTGCATAAGCAGTGAGTAGGTACATTGTAAATTGTAGTGATTTGCAAATTTTTATCATACACATACCATTACACATTTACGATCTGCGAGTTTTTAGCGAGAAAAAGTTCAAGTTTTTTGCTCTAATTAAACAATGCATTGCATGCACAATAAGTGGCGTATATCTACGTTTCAGAAAATTTAATGAATATCACACGATAGCTGCGGACTTCCAGAAGTGCCACCGAGTCCACATCACTGCCCTGCAAGCCATGATAATGGTCGCGGCAGACATGTCTGATTCACTGAAGGACTGGAGCAGTCTTAAAAGAACTTTTGTTAGTTGTATATTATTTAAAGACGATTCAGTATAGGTTACTCATTTAACATCCGATCAGCTGTTTTATTCAGACTGATTCCGTCTACTTTCACAGAAATTATTTTTCGCGTGTAGCTTGAATGTACTTTAGGTTCAGTCCGTACGATTATCGGGCAGTGACATCATCCGGCCAGGCCTCAAGTTAAAGGTCGGGTGATATGTTTCAGGCAGCCATGATATCGGAGTACTTCAGCCAAGGCGACATGGAGAAGATCCGTGGAGAGCTGCCGGAGTGGGCCACAGACCAGGATAGATTCTCCATTCCAGACCTCGCTATACAGTTCCTCACTGAAGTCTGTATGCCCGTATACCAGTTAGTTACATTCTCTCTATTTACTGTAAGGGGGGTCATTACAAAAAAATCTCAGGGGTCGTGACCAACATATTAAAAAAATATAATGATGTACTTACAGCATACTGTTGAGATTTTAATTTTTGCAATAAACAATAAACTGCTTAAGTATCTGTGTACCTATATCATAATTATCTCATCATGATTATTAATTGTACCGACCTTACAGAATCCTAGGACAAATGATCCCTGAAATGGAAAGTTGCGACCCGGTATTAGAGAATCACGTGATGAGATGGGAAGCGGCGAAGCCTATATTTGCCGAGGTTAGTTATTTTTTATTACGCTTAATTGTAATGGAAATAATAAGTAACTACTTAAGTAATTAACTGAATAAAAAGTAACAACCCAAGAAAGTACACAATGCTGTATTACCTCTTGCACTTCATTTTTTTTTTCTCAGATGTGATAAATATTCAAAATCTTTCAGGTGCCACCAACGGGTGCTCTCGCAATACTCCTCAGTCCCGAACTAGACGAGTTAATTGATCAGAATATTGAAAATATGCTACATCCAGAGCAGTCTGAAGACCAATTGCGAACATCAGGCACTCAATCGACTCTCCGCTCTAAAGCCATGCTAACTTCGGCGCAGCGGTTGCAGTCCCAACAGTCACGGAAAGCTTCACAATCGCAACCGGCACTGCCGCAATCAAGGATGACGTTAGATGCGTCTAAAAAACAACTACAACGTTCTCAGGCTCAGGTTGAAGGTTCGAAACCGCAAATGCAACCATCTAAACCACAAGTGCGAATTTCAGAATCTCAAGAGGAAGAAGGAGAAAGTAAGGTACAGCCTTCGCAAGCCCAAATTCAGGCTTCACAACCACAAGTACAGGGTTCACAACCACAAGTACAAGCTTCGCAACCACAAGTACAGCCATCGCAAGCACAGGTACAAGCTTCAAAACTAGAAGTACAAGGTTCACAACTGCAAGTACAAGGTTCGCAAACTCAAATCCAGGCTTCGCAACCACAAGTACAGGCGTCACAACCAGAGGAACAAGCGTCACAAGCTCAAGTGCAGCCATCGCAAGCCCAGGTACAAGCTTCGCAACCGCAACTACAACCTTCGCAACCGGAGGTTCAACAATCAAAGCCTCAAGTACGAATATCGGTAACACAACAGGAGCAAGCCCCACAAACTGAAGTGCGAGTTTCGCAACCACAAATCGAAGCTTCCCAACCTCAAGTTCAGGAAGAAGTACCGGCTTCGCAACCTCAAGGTCAGGAAGAAGTAACGGCTTCGCTACCTCAAGAAGTGGAATCCCAACAACCAATGCGAGCATCTGTCACTAAAGAAAGAGGATCGCAGCAAGAAATAGCGCGACGCCAGTCAACTGCATCGCAGCCTCGTATCTCACAAACCCAAGAAGCTGGGGAAAAATTACAAGAAACACCAGCTGAATTACCTAAAGAACCCGGTTCACAGCCACAAGTGACTGGTTCGAAACCGCAGGTGACAGGATCGCCACCACAAGGGGCGGGATCCCAGGCTCGATTGTCGGAGTCAGCACAGGCAAGGACTCCGTCGCAGGCGCAAGTGCGAACATCTCTCACTGCAGATGCAGGGTCTAAAGCTGAAGTGACTGAACCGCAGGATTAAAGTGGCATGGTAAGGAACTTAACCTAACTCCTCATCATCAAATGTGTAGTTTAAGTAGAAATACTCAATCTACATATACCATGAATGATTAGACTTACCACTAGAATGTTTTGTTCCTCCCGATTTTTACTGTTATTAGCAGTATCAGTATACTTATCAATTTTTGTTTTGTTTCTTAGGCTATTTAAGGTAGCTTTATGTCTTTTGTTGTTTCTATTGACACCGACAGACGACCGAATGGCGTAGTGGTTAGTGACCCTGACTACTGAGCCGATGGTCCCGGGTTCGATTCCCGGCCGGGGCAGATATTTGTTTAAACACAGATATTTGTTCTCGGGTCTTGGATGTGCCCGTAAAATGGCAATAGGCCCGCCCCCTATTACATTGGGACTAACATACACTCTGGCGAAAAGTGGGTGCAGCAATGCACCTCTGCCTACCCCGCAAGGGAGTACATTAGTACAAGGCGTGAGTGCGTGTTTTTTTTTTTTGTTTCTATTGTTAATTCATTAAATATACTCGCTTTAAAATGGATAAATATTACTTTTATTAAGTTTTATGTTTTCTATCACATAAATATCATTTCTATTTAAGTAAGCCCATAAGTCTTTAAGTATATATACAATACAGGTATACAATAACTACCTAGAGTCCAACAGCGCTAACTTTGCACCCTACCACTGATGTCTTCTTAGATGAATCGGGTGCGGGTCTAAGATACGTTTCCGCAGTGGCGGATTTACAAATTTGCCGCCCGTAGGCCATTCAATTTTTGCCGCCCCTACTGACTTCTGATATTCAATGCGTTATTTTAATCCCGTTATTACTATGATTGTGAACTTAATGATATTTCTATGTCTATCTGTCACCAACTTCAAATGTTTCATCAAATCTTTTTTTAAGTTCCGTACCTTAAAAGGAAAAAAGGAACCCTTATAGGATCACTTTGTTGTCTGTCTATATGTCTGTCTGTCACCACCCTTTTTCTCAGAAACGGGTAAAAATATCAAGCTGACATTTCGCAAAGATATACAAGGTGGGCCAAAAGTAATCACCCTATTGGAAGTTGCTCTCATTTAATACGCCAATTTCAAATTTGTTTTGTTGATATTGGTGGACCAGACAAATGCAGAATACAAGTTGAGAAGCCATGGAGTGATATACTTCCCAAGAACGCCAAATAATTGTGTATTTTCAGTTTTCGGGTCGCCTTTCTTTTCGTTTTATCTGTCATTTTTCCCTGCAATATCGCCCGATTTAACCGTCTCAGACCGTTTTTGTGGGTGTTTTTTGAAGGCCCGTGTTTATGTGAATAAGCCCGTGGAAGCCCTTAATTCAACACGAGTGCGAGAATCTCGCTGAATTGATGAGAAATGCCATAAAAGGAGCCCGTATCATCTTCTAGACTTTACTAATAAAATTTTAAAGGTTTAAAATTTTATTTTTTTTTCTAAATGAAAAACTTTGATTCTTTTTTTTTTAGTAGGTAACTATATTTATTTAAACTTTAAATAAACATTAAAAATAATAAATAAACTTTAAAAAAAAATAAGTTTAAATAAACATAGTTACCTACTAAAAAAAAATAATCAAAGTTTATCATTTAGAAAAAAAAATAGGGCCAATCAACATAGGATGACTTCTTTTGATCCACCTTGTACAAATGTACGGCCTCGACAAACTGGTACTTACAATAAAATATGGAAAAAAAATATTTTTTGGTTACCTTTTATACATGTCATGTAAAATGGTGATGTTTTTTTTCGTTGGTGTAAGGTATTGTATTGGTGTTTCAAAAATATCAAAGGTCTTCTCAAACCATTTTTTTATTCAGTGACTGGTTTACGAAATATTAAGCTTCAAACTGCGAATTCTTGGTAGACTCAAGTGACTGTTTGGTTGGTCCAAAAATATCACTGATGTAAGTATTTAGTACATATGACAAAATTCCACACAACTACCATTACAGCCGTTTCCAGTTTCTCCAAATTCGAAAGTATTCCCGCCGCTTCTTGTCGCGTTACAGCCGTTACAGGCTTTTCAGTAATAACATCTTTGATTGATTTCAAAGAATAACTGCATGCCTAGAATCTCTTTAACTATTACATGCTTCATTTCTGACTGACCAACGTCTCAAATTCACTCTATTCCGGGTTTTGCCTTTCCCGATTTCACTCATTTATTTAAGCCAGCGTTGTGTCGAGTTTACAAAAAAACCCTGTAGCAGCATGAAAAAGCGACAATCTTGGCTAGTAGCACGGGGCGCATATTTAAGACGTGACGTAAGTTATGCATCGCGCTTACTCACATCGCGCAGCCTCAAGAGCAAGCGCGACGACGTAGAACTTTTGTCACGACTTAAATGCGCTCCGTACTAGCCCTTCTGAGCATGATTCAGCAGCCACAGTTGCCACTAAATTCAAAGAATATAGGACTATAGGTACATACTGGTTATATTACAGTGCGTTTATTTATACATATGTAGATTGTGTACACGTAAATTTATATTTAAAAAGACTGAAAATGAAATGCTAAATTTGCCGCCCCTCTAAATCTGCCGCCCTAGGCACTGGCCTTTTTGGCCTATTGGTAAATCCGCCACTGCGTTTCCGCGATATTATACGATATTCTATATATGCATTGAAACTCGATTAAAATATATTTTTATTATGTCTTTGAGTTTTAGTAGCACTATTTTGAAATGTGTTACTTCAATCGCCGTAAATATAACGTAAAACACCAAAACAATCAAAATTAATCAAGAATTTGGATTCATTGTTTTTAAGGGTCGGCAATAGGCAATCGAGGGTTGGCATTGTCATAGAATTATGTAGTAAATGATGCTCTACAGCCTTGAAAAAAATCACACAGGTAGCCGAAGAGTCTAGCTAGGTGCTGAATCATTCGAATTTAAGTAAATGCTTATGGATAACTGTAAATTAATTACGAAAAACCAGTAAATCACACTCCCGTATTGTAACAACTGTGTCGTAATTATCAAGAATTTTCATATGATTCTTATCAAATTATAAAGATAAATGCTTGGACTAGGCGCTAAATACCTTGTTTTTTAATAAACACACACCTATTTTGTGTAAATTAATCCCAAACTTGAGCAATTTTTTTCCCTCAAATCTTCATACAAATATCTATGGCGGCTTTCTGTGTTATAAAATCATAAACACAAGCGACGTTTGACTCAGTCGGCCGGTGGCCTCCAAAGAAGGGTCACGTCGGTTTAGGCGGCACTGACAGCTCGCGATCTAATTGTGTACAGACACAAAATCACTGCACATTGGTTGTCATTGCACTTTTTCAACTTTTATGACACCAACATAATTTGATTTGAAATTGAGGAAGCATAATTCTTATACTATATTCAATAAATTAAATGATAATGTTTTTTATTAGTTAAGTCCATGGTACTTCTTGATTAAATTATAATTATTAATGCCTAACTAAAACTAACTAATATAAAATTAAAATTAAACTAAAAAGAAGATGCTGGCCAGATCGCTGCCACTGTCGGGTAGGGTACCCAAGACGCTGGCCGCGTTACCCCGCTATATAGCGATGCTTAGCCTTTGTGATAGGTAAGTGCCAGCCCTAGGGTCCCTTGAGACTTCTATTAGTCTGCTGCTGAGGTCTTTAAAAAGCTGACGTGCCTCCGGTCCCCACGGCCCTGGGATGAGGAGCAGGAATATAGTGAATGGATCTAAGTGATGACAATACGTAGGAAGATTAGGTTAGGATTCAAAAACACAGTCTCATGGTGCTGGTTGAGGCATGGTCTCGTGAGGATCTGATGAGGGCAGTAACACGGAGGTGACTGTATTTTATTTCAAAGATTTGATAGCTAAAAGCATCGAGTTTGGGCTATTAAGTATGTTTTTCAGAGAGAGAGAAAGAGATTTTATTTTTCCTCTGGATGTGTTAGGTTTACTGGGTTTACTAAGTTCATTCTGTTATTGGCATCAAGTTGTTATGTGTTCATAAGTAATAATTATTTATATTTTTTATTATTATATTTATTTTAACAAAATGCTGTTGGTTCTCCACGAAAATGTAAAAATAAAAATAAATTCGTAACGTAAAATTGTCAATGACGGAATTTCTTCTATAGACAGTAGCCACAAAAAAACAAACGATAAATGGCGTGATTTGAAGATAAAGATACATTTATTCGACACATAGACAGCAACAACAAAAAAAATACAGATTTAAAGAAAAGAAACATATACTTATACAATACAACAAAGAAAAAAAAGGATACACATCAAAATAACTGGAAAAAATATAAGCCCCAATTTACTTGTGTGGGACAGGGAGTACCATAATATTTTTTTTGGGGTACTCCCCATCTATGCGAAATATCAGCTTGATATCTTTACCCGTTTCTGAGAAAAAGGGCGGTGACAGACAGTCAGTCAGACAGACGGACAACAAAGAGATCCTATAACGGTTGCTTTTTTTCTTTTGACGTTCGAAACCCTAAAATTAAGTAAAAATATTATGCTGCTACCAAAAAATGTACTTACAGGTATTGAAAAAGCGGTATATAGTACTAAACAAATTATAAACAAACAAAAAACCCGACTGCACGCTAAAAAGATGAAAACAAGTCCCAATGTTAATGGAAAGTATCGTAGGTTACTTAGAAAACGGCCTTGAGTGGCGGTCAAGTTGGTCCCCGCCTGCGATACTTTCCATTAACATTGGGACTTGTTTTCATGTTTTTAGCGTACAGTCGGGTTTTTCGTTTGTTTATAATTGTATTTTTTTATTTGTAACTTTTTAGTTGTTTTTATTTTATGAAATTTTACGTCAGTAGTTCATGATCATTTTTAATTTCAATAATTTTGGTGTTGTTTTTTAAATACCTTCAAAATGCATATTTTTGTAATGTGAAAATCAAGCCCTTTCATTTGATACCTTACACGGCAAAGTTGAATTTTTATTTTTTCGATCATCACGTTATGTCCTCTAGAGGGCGCTATGTACATTTTAATGGAACGTCACATAGCCTATAACCATTGCGCCATCAATACGCTTCTAATAATACCTCATACATCAAAATCTATCAAGCCGTTTAGGCTACAGGAGGGAACAAAGAAACAGACAAACATACATACATACAATCAAAAAACATTACCCTCCTCCTTCGGCAGTCGGGTAAAAAGGAGTAAGACAGGGGGTCATTCTGAACTTTTGCTCTACGAGTTTTAGAAATTAACAAAAAAAAACCTTTTTCATAGAAACTGTTTAAAATGTACTTAGTATATGGAAGAGCGGGGTATCCTGGCACAGGTACTTTATACTTAAAAGGATACCCCATCAACTATTGTAACTAGTATGTAAGTTTACGAAATAAAATATTTTGAATTTTGAATTTTTTTAGAAACTTTGTTGGACATGTGACTTTTTACCATGGAAAATGAATTTTTTTTCGCGAATTTGCAAATCTCTTAGAACAAAAGTTGTTCAGAATGACCCCTTGAGTCATCCCCTTTTGGCTTAGTATAGCCCTTTTGCGACACATACCCCCTTATTCATAGAAAAGTTACAAAACGTTTTAACTAATAAACTGTTTTGTCCCTCTCTGTCAAAGAACAAATTGTTCCTTGTCGGAGAGGGACAAAACAGTTTATTAGTTAAAACGTTCTGTAACTTCTCTATGAATAAGGGGGTATGTATTTACTTTGCTTTGTCGTCGGGGTTCAGTTGGCTGGAGGATGCCCGAAACTTATTATCTACACTTTAATACTTGTAGTTACCTTTCTACAAGTAAATACCACATTTGTTTGAGAAAGCTAATCGGGTTCCGAGTATAGAGTAAAGTGGCACCCCTATTAATTTCTACTCTTTCCTGGTGCCTACCAGTGTAAGTAAGAATTATACTTACCTACTTACCCTAAAATCACCCAAAATGTACTTGAACATAATTGTCAATAAAGTTGGCGAGTAAAAGTTTATCGACCCACTGTGCAAACTTACATGTGTGCGTGTCACTGCGTGTGCTGTGTGAAGAGCATTGAAAACCCAAACTTGGCGCGGCACGTCACCCTGTACGGGGCCTTAAATATACTCGCTTTAAAATGGATAAATATTACTTTTATTAAGTTTTATGTTTTCTATCACATAAATATCATTTCTATTTAAGTAAGCCCATAAGTCTTTAAGGCCATTAATAAATATGTAGTCTTAAAAATTCCAGTTCCTGGATAAATATTAATTAAATATATCAGTGATCTAGTACTTCATTTATACAATTTCAGAATATTCTATATAATTATAATCAACTAAATATTCTATCACAATACATTCAGCTTTCACTCGTTAACTTTGGTATAAAGAATTTTCAAATGACACTGGTAAACTTAAAAATATAGTAGGTACCTACATTTTGTAGCGTTTATATTTACCCATGATATTTTCTGACATTGTAATAGGTAAAAAAGCACCCAGGTACATAAAATCTCTAATTTTGGAATGCTAGCAAGATCACATACGTGCATTTAGCCAATAAGACCGTGCTCCTTAGGTTGTAATAATTCTTCCACAAACTCCTTCACCATTATCTGCAAATCCTTTTTAATCTGTTCCTGTTCCCTGAAAAAGAAACATTCATCGATTAGAAAATAACAATTTGATAATAAGCTATAAACAATGAATCGTTACTGGATCATTTCAATACAGACTCGCCATTAGGTATACATAATAGATAACAAGACTGACCAAAATATTGTAAGTAATAATAATACCTATTACTATTATGAATAACGCATAGATATCTGCAGTTCGTTGACGGTATGAGTGTGCTTGGCGGCCGAAATACTTTTTATGATTATCAGTCTGTATGAACTCGATTAGCTGCTCTCGAGTGTACTCTGGCTGCTAATGGACTGTAGTTACCTACCTCACCCAACTTCAACTAGCTATAAGTTAATCAATTGTTTGTGATTATTGTCGGCACTATAGGTCTATAATAATACCACTATATATGTGTAAAATTTATTGTAAATGACTGTTTGTTGCCAAAATATAAATAAATAAAATAAATAAATATCACTAGATTTCAGATGCTATCGGAAGAGGGGATGAGTTGCGCATAAGCCACAAAATAGGGGTTACAAATACAAACTTCAGACAGGGTAGCACGGCATCTTTATCAACAGAACTTTTATACCCCCATGTACTACAGGGACATCTAGCGGCGAAGTAGAGAACTATATCAACTGTTGCGTGGTGGTGTTGGTGACGAGCTCGGTGTAGTACTTGATCTTGGGCTCTGGGGGTTACTCTATATGATGAAAAACAAAATTTCGCTGCGCTGCTGCGCGTGCTACGACTCGATCTCGTTGTATTAAACGTCCTGATTGCACGACAGCTGTCGTCCGAGCGTTTTTCGTCAGTATAAAGTAACCCTCCTGTGCCGCTACATCACAGTGACATCTAGTGGCGGTGGCGTGTACTCACTGCTGCGTGGTGGTGTTGGTGACGAGCTCCGTGTAGTACTTGACCTTGGGCTCAGTGCCGCTGGTGCGCACGGTGACGCTGAGCCCGCTGCTGCAGCGGAACATCACCATCTCGCCGCCCGTGTACTCCTGGTCCAGGCCCGTGCCTATTGCCGCTAGGGGGAATAAAGATAAAATTTAAATTTACGACCTTTACTAGCGTACCTATAGCTATTAGGTACACTAAAGGATTAAATAATTCGTAAGGCGCTTTTAAAGTTTATGTAAAAACTAGCTGTTCCTCGCGCTTTGCTTCGCCTTAAAGTTTTCCCGTGGGAATTCCGGGATAAAAAGTAGCCGTATGTATACCAAATTTCATTCAAATCCGTTCAGTAGTTTTGGCGTGAAAGAGTAATAGACAGACAGACAGACACAGTTACTTTCGCATTTATAATATTAGTGAGGATTGGTAGCCAGTCTGTCATATCTGTTGAAGAATGCTGATAATGAAACAATTGGAGTAAAAAGTTCTCGTTTCCTAACTGTCAAACGTAGCGTGGCGCGCCATCTAGCCCAGGGCTTATTGAAATTTCATCATTAACTAAGTATGTACTTAGGTATATTTTAACACTTACTTAGTCCATGTTCGTCTCCGTTGGGCGTGTCTGGTATCTTGACGCCGGCGGCCAGGTCGTTGATAGATACGATCTCACACGCGCCTACTTTGCGGGGGTACTGGAAGCAATACGAGTATCAAATCATTTATTATACAAGTTCGGTAATAGGGTATACAAGATAGATAGATAGATAGAATATTCTTTATTTGTACACAAGAATAGATTATACAAAGCTTAAATATAAACACATAGGTACAAAAAAGGCGGTCTTATCACTAAAAGCGATTTTTTCAAGACAACCTTTAGGTGGAAGAATATTTATGTTCAGATAGGGTCAAGTGTACTAAAGAATTTATACAATTAGCTAACTGCCTTAAAAATCATATCTCGATTGAACGTAAACGGCTTCGGCGGCGGTACGGTAACATAATCCAAAAATCTCTGTGTGTGTTCCAAAAAAATAATGATATTCGCAGCCAAAATCAATCAATTTATTACGAAACTCGACCCAGGCATTTTTTTGCTCTAAAAATATAGGTACGGTACGTAATAATCGCGTAGATACATACAGTTCAAACTGAGAACCTCGTTTTTGAAGCCGATTAAAAACCTATATAACTCACCGTGCCAGTCCCCTTATAATTCCGTATGCCCCTGAATATCTTCTGTATGGTGGCGGGCTCGTGGCACAGGTAGTACGAGTTGTGCGACGTGTGGAAGCCGTACTCCGAGTATAGGGCTTGCAGCTGGTCCGCTAGGGAAGAGTTGTTGGAGTAGAGTTGCGACGCTAGTGATGCCACCTGCGGAAATGGAACATTTTTATACGCTGTACACTTTCTGTAAAATTTTCATGAATACGTAACTACCTGAATGTCTGACTCATGCGACAGCCGTGATGCTGTTATGCTATAACAGGTCAAAGTTCCAGGCCAGACTCACCTGGTTCTCGTTTCGGATGGTCATTAGATATACTCAATAATACTCATAGCATTTATCTCTAAATAGACTTTGCGCCCTAATAAAACCTGGCTACACGGGTTTGTTACCGACGTCGATAAACTAGTTTAATTCGAGTTCCACGAATCACAGCGCCGTATTTATGGCAAATCGGACGGAACATAGTGACGTTAATCTACGTCGATAACGAACCCGTGTAGCGGCAGCTGGTATGTGTATACCTGCACGGCGGCGGACACACCGTCCTTGTCGGGCACGCGGGGGCTGCACATGTAGCCGATGGCTTCTTCGAACGCGAATAGAGGCACCTTGCCTTCCCGAGCGAGGATCAGCGTCGTGTTACCTGAAAGAGTTTTTTTTATTGCTGATTCTATAGGTAGTTTTATTGACAGTGGGCCGGCCATATATGACCAAAAAGCGAGGACCGGTGGGGTAAACTTTCTCGAGCGGAATCGAACTGGAAGGGTAATGTGGTAATCCTTCCGTTCCGGCTCGCTGGACACTCTTAGGCAAGTAGACGGATGAGGAAGGCAGAGGACAGTGTGTTGTGAGGCTTCTCCCCCAGCAGTAAATAATTACGGGCTGATGATGATGTTATTGGTAGAGGTTTAGAGGACAGTCACAGTGACAATCCCTAGTCTATAGCTATATAATAGTGTTTTGTCACCTACACGCTAAATAATTTTACAAAGTAAACCCTGAGTTACTTATCTCTGCGTTGATATTTTTAACCCTGTGTTCCACGCAAGCGAGCCTAAAAAGTGTAATGATATAAACTCACCCATCCACTTGAATCCGGTGAGCGTCTCGACGAACTGGCAGCCGTCCTTTTGCGCGATGGAGCGCAGCATCTTGGAGCTCACCACGCTCGCGATCAGGTGCACGGAGGACAGAGACGCACTGCAGGTTAAACGACAGAACGGTTAATCTTCTATATTTAAGCGAAAGGCCACGTATACACTGACTCATCACGAAATCTCAGAAACTACAAGTGCTAAGAATCTGAAATTTTGTATTGGGGTTCCTTTTAAGACTTAAGTGCATATAATAAACCAATAAATGTTATAATACCGTTCTTTCCCATCCTCGATCTTGGCGTTCCGTCGGTACTGCTGCAGCAGCCACCAGCCCAGCAGCGAGCCCATCTCGTTGCCAGAGAATATCTTCCACTTTTTTGCGCTGGGGAGTGGGGAAAAAACTATAAATAACGTATAAATGTATGGTCCGGCAATGAGTCCGACTGATAGCTTGTGTCAGATATTGTTTCTCAACAGATAAAAATCTTGAATCACATTTCACAATCTATTCAACTCTCTCAGCACAAGCTTGCTTGTGTTGGGGTCCACCAATCCGCACTAGGCCAGCGTGGTGGACTAGAACTTAAACCCTTCCTTTATTGGAAGGAGACCCGTGCCCCAGCAGTGGGGACGTGATGGGTCGTGGTGGAGTGACCCTGGCCGCTATGTCTGATACCCATACTTCAGGCTCTGCCTAGTTTGGGGTCGGATGGCCGTGTGTGAGATGTCCCCACATCTTTATATATAAAAATTAATTGCTGTTCGTTAGTCTCGCTAAAACTCGAGAACGGCGAACCCTGGCGAATAGCTGTCTACGAAACAGCTGCTTAGTTTTAAATATTTTTTATTGATTAAATACTAGTAAATTAGCTTAAAATTAGTGTAATTGTATAAATGAATTTAAAATAAGTGTGTAACAAGTGAAGTTTGAGCCTCAAGACAAGTTTTTAACCAAATTGATGAGGTTGAAATTGGAACCACCTATAACCTGTCAAACTTCAAATTTCCAACGAATTATCAGGCGAGTATTGTGTAAAATTATCTAGTTTTCCCTCCCTTTAGCCTTTATACTTAGTTTAAATTAAGATATTCTAACTTTCTTTGCCGTTTTACTTTCCTTTTCTTTCTAATAAGTAGGTATTTAACTTAGTTTTTTAGTTATTTTTATTTCTCATCTCAATCTCATCTTTACTATTTAAAACCTAGTAACTTAGTTTATCCTAAACTAAACTGTAGTCTCCCTGTCCCGTCTCATTGTTTAATTTCAAATTTTACCACAATACATAGGATCAAATTGTTCAAACAACATTTTATAAGTTAATTTTTTATTTAGGAATATTTCTTTCTAACATTACCTGCTCCCCATCCCTGTAGTCTAGTAGGTAGTCCTGGTTTAGGAGTTTAGGAATAGGGAATTAAATCCTTCTATGACTTGTGTGCTCGGTTCACTTGACTTATATGTGGAAGTGAATTTGAATGCCTGTACTTGTTACATAGATAACTAACAAAACATCCTTTTATTAGACTAGTCAACAAATAACTAAATTAGGTATTTTTAGCTTACTCAAAGTATTATATTATTATTTAGAAAATAATAACAATTCATTAGTGAAAATCAGTTACAATTTGAATTCTACTACTACCAAATTGCTTATAAATTATCAGTAACTTCATGAATAAACATTTGTTACAAGGTTACTGTAACATTTGTTCTGTAACTAAAACCCTGAAAAATAAGCCCTATCTGGTGCTCTGACTATTCACCCCATATCCTATACCGATATACTACCGTAGCACCCCGTGTTTTTTCAGACAAAACCAAGATGATGTCCCGAAGCAAGGCACATACCCGTGACCTGGAACTCCGGCTGAGGACAGCCCTGGAGGACCTCAAAGCATCCCGTGAACTGACCGACCAACTCATGAAGGAACGGGATGAAAATGAAATGGAATTTGAGTGCATATTAAAAAAGAACACAGTGCTAAAAAACCAATTAGTAGAACAGGATATCCAGTACCAAGATCTGCAAGGCAAGTGTGATGAGCTCAATGGTCTACTGAGGTCATACCAGCAGTGCCAGAACATCCATGAAGCTACTCTGTCGCAAATCCACAGCCTGGAACAACAGCTGGCAAGAGGCCAACGGAGAGCTCCAAAGACGGAATGAAGAGCAAGAGCGGGATGAAAATGATAAAACCATCGCTTTGTATGAGGAACTGATCAACTCACAATGTAAAGCAGTACCTAACATAGACCTCACTACACCTTGCAAAGAACCCTGCGAACACAAAGTGACACCCAAGATTATCGGTGCGAATAAACTGAAAAAATACTGTAAAATCAACAGATCTATAAAGAGATGTCAACATACTTTGAGAAAGTTACAAAAACCAATGAAATCTATAAAAGAAGAAAATGTTAGACTTGGACTACTGGTCCATAAGTATGAGAAGGATATTTTAGTCCATAGGCAGGACCTTTCGGAATGCAACAGCTACTACGAGATGAACATGGCAATGTTGCAGCGCAGACTGGTCAACTTAGAGTCTGCCCTAAATAGTACCCGTACGCCATACTCTGGGGATAAAACCACCAGTCCCCAGATGTCGGCACCTCTTTCGGGGTTCAACCAGAGTGCTTCACCTGAACAGCACCAGCAGCCAGCAGACAGTGTCCTACCAACTGACACTCAGCTACATCAGCTGCCATCTGCCTGCCCCCCTGATGAGATTCAGCCACCTACTACAACCTGCAACAACGAGCCCGCCGTCGCGACGAGTAGTGTCCTACTAACTGACACTCAGCTGCCACCAGCCTGCACTCTTCATGTGAACGAGCCAGCTAGTACAGCCTGCAACGACGAGCCAGCTACTACAGTCTGCAACGACGAGCCAGCCGTCCCGACGAGCAGCCCGTCACCGTGCGACCGGTCCGAGATTACCCTGTCTTCAACACCGAGTACCTGCCTGCTTCGAGAAGCTCCATATGAGACAATTGTCTTCTCAGATAAGCTAGGTAGCAAAATGGGTCACATGTTAAATGACTATCTTAAACAAAAAGTCATTAATATATGTATGCCAGGGGCTTCTTATAACCAAATTGTAGATAGAATTTTGTCAGGACAATACAGTGCAAACACTACATTAGTATTGTTAATTGGAAACAGCTTAGATGTGACAGAAAATGACTTAATAAGATGCTATGACGCCCTTTCTACCATGGAAATCAAGAAAACGATAATCTGTGCTTTTCCCTATTCCGCTTCACGGTCTCATAAGCAGAACACTCAGATACATGAGTTAAATATGTTGATATTTAACATGACATTTGGTCATAGGGAACAGATGATGTATTTCGATACAAATAAATTTATTCACAATTTTATTTTGACCAAGAGTACATTATTTGTACCTAAGTTTTATAAGCGACAGATAGCTAAATTGTTAGCTTACAATATTTATGACCCTGTTATAAGTAGTATAACAGAAGTAGGACCAACTGATACGATAGTTAGTAGTATTACTAATGTAAATTTAAACTGCCATGCACGACAAGAGATGAGCAACTGAGAGTTGTACACCAGAACATTCAGGGGCTTTCTCGCAAACTTCTAATGCTAGAGTTATTTTTAGAACAATACGACATAGACATAATTTGTATTACTGAGCATCACCTTAAAAATGATGAAATGAATTTTAATGTAAAAAATTACAATGTTATTAGCTCATTTAATAGGAAATCGTTAGACAAAGGAGGATCATTAATATTTGTAAAGAAAAATTTAAAATGTAAGGATAGGAAAGATATTGTAAAATTATCGGTCGAAAGAATAGCTGAACTAGCTTGTGTTGAGATGGACAAGTATATAATTTTAAGCGTGTACAGGCCCCCCTCTTCTGACTATAAATCAGATTATATAAATAGAAAG
The DNA here is from genome assembly GCF_932276165.1 of Plutella xylostella. NCBI lineage: Eukaryota > Metazoa > Arthropoda > Insecta > Lepidoptera > Plutellidae > Plutella > Plutella xylostella. The sequence continues at coordinate 5,358,135 of NC_063992.1, read as the reverse complement.
ATTAAAAACTCTAATAACAAGATTAAAACCGTATGGAATATCATTAATACTGAAACCGGGAAGAATAAACCACGTGATTTAAATTTTGAACTTAAAATTAATGATAAAATTGTTTCATCTAGTGAAGAAGTGGCTTCCGTCTTTGAAGATTTTTTCCGTAGTATACCGATAGCTACAACTGAGAACCTTGATTCATCTTGCGCTGAAGCTGAACGTTTGCTAAGAGGGAATGCACCGCCTTGCGATCTCGACTTTCAATTTCATGGTATAAATACACAGACCATAATTACCACTTATAAAGAATTAAATTTAAAAATGACAGAAGATTTATGGGGCATGTCCGTTAAAGTTATTAGTCATGTTATTGATATCCTAGCACCCCACTTGGCTAATCTTTTTAACAGATGCATTGAGGTCGGTGTATTCCCCGATTTGATGAAACTTAGTAAACTAATACCGCTTTTTAAATCTGGTGAGAAAAATGATCCCAATAATTTTAGGCCTGTATCAGTTTTGCCAGTACTGAATAAAATATTTGAAAAAATTATGCTGCATCAAATGCTTTCGCACTTTAATATTCACGGCCTTCTCCATAACCAACAGTTCGGTTTCACCAAAGGTCGATCTACAACTGACGCTGGTGTCGCGTTGGTCAAACACATATTTAGTGCTTGGGAGGAACGTCTTGATGCTGTGGGTGTATTTTGTGATCTATCGAAAGCATTTGATTGTGTGGATCATGCCACTCTACTTATGAAACTTAAATATTATGGGCTAACTGGCAAAGCTCTTACATTATTGGAATCATACTTGAGCAACAGAACTCAACTAGTTGACATAAATGGAGTGCGTTCGGCTGGCTGTCCTGTCAGTATGGGTGTTCCCCAAGGCTCGATTTTAGGACCATTCTTGTTTCTTGTATATGTTAACGATTTACCGTTTTTGGTAGATAAATTATGTGAGATAGTACTGTTTGCTGATGATACTTCACTTATATTTAAGTTGAAGCGACAAGAAGTCAATTTTGACAATGCAAACAGTACTCTTTCCATAGTTGCTAATTGGTTCACTGTAAATAATTTAGCTCTTAACTCCAAGAAAACAAAATGTATTAAATTCACTTTGCCTAATGTAAGACAAGTAGAGACATATTTGACATTGAACAACGATAAGCTAGAGTTAGTAAATGAAACGGTATTCCTGGGTTTTACAATTGACTCAAAGTTGCAATGGGGACCCCATATTGAGAGGATAGCCGGTAGATTGAGTTCTGCAGCTTATGCGGTTAGAACCATTAGACAGTTAACAGATGTAGATACAGCCAGGCTTGTGTATTTTAGTTATTTTCATAGTGTTATGTCTTACGGAATTCTATTGTGGGGACGAGCGGCTGACATTAATCAAATCTTTGTTCTGCAAAAACGAGCAATTCGAGCCATATATGTATTAGGGTCTAGAATTTCATTAAGAGATACGTTTAAGGAAATAGGTATACTAACTGTTCCATGCCAATATATCTATGAAAATATTATGTATGTTCGTAAAAACTTAAATTCATTTAGTAAAGTAGGAGCCACTCACGGTATTGAGACCAGAAACAAAAATAAGTTGCTTTTCCCCACACTCAGACTTTCGAAAACAAACACATCATTCATGGGGAACCGTATACATTTTTATAATAAATTATCAAATGAAGCAATAAACCTTACTGAGCAAAAATTTAAGAATTATGTTAAAGCTACATTATGTAGTAAAGCTTACTATAGTATAAATGATTATTTAAACGACAAAAACGCGTGGTCTTGTCCACCTCAGCTAAGGCTATTGAAAAAATGAAATGGATATAGGTACTTAAGTAAAATTGTAGGTACTAGATATAAGTAAAAATTGTAATAGATTATAAGGAAAAAGTTGAAAAGATGCTCGAGGAGTTTCTTTCGCCATTTCTTTCCTTCTCAATGACGGGGCCTTTGTGAAATGGTGGTAGATGACTATCGACAAATAATTGTAAAATTTTACGTCGATTAAACCATTTGAATTTGAATTGAATTACGGCTGAACTGATTGAGGTAATTTTGGTCTTGAAATATTCGTGGAGTTCCAGGGGTAGTGTAGGGTAGTGTAGGGTAGGGTAAGAGGCGGTATGAAGTTCGCCGGGTCAGCTAGTATTATTATAATATTATATTATATGATACACATACCTGTGGTCGAACTCGGCCACGGCCAGCCTGTCGGCGTCGGGGTCGTTGACCAGCACGAGCCGCGCGCCCTCGCGCTCCGCCAGGTCGCAGCTGAGGCTGAGGAACATAACACAATGTGGGATATAGGGAACAGTTTGTAAGTATGACGTAGGTACTGGAGTCGAATTTTGACGGTGTACAGAAAGACTGGAAGTCCAGAGTGGACGCTAGCGAAAGAGTCTAGCGGTAGCAATATACTCAGTGGCACAACACAACGCAATCATGCAATATAAAGCTGGGTACAAATTCGTTTAAAAAAACGGCCCTGTAGCGGAGCTGTATTGCTTTCAATTCTAAGCGTTGACTTTCGAAGTTGTATATGGTGCATAAGCAATATGCGGAGCTATCCGCCTTTAAAAAGTACCTATAGTTTTTTTTATAAATATAACTCCATACCTGAGGCATTCTGTCTCCTCGGGGTTTGGAAACTTGACGGTTGGGAACTCGGGGTCCGGGTCCTGTTGTTCCTTCGTACTTATTGGCGCCTGTAGACAACAATACAAGAAAACATATATTATGTATAATAAACTAGTGTTAATACTTAATACCTACTAACAATAGTTTCAATCTGAACAAACAACACGTGTTTCTTACATGAGTGTGAACTGGACATTTCATTATAAGATCTTATGCAATGCGACACTGCCTATTTACCGAACAAACAGTACTTTGCTTTATTGACTGATTTGCATTGTTGACCGTGACATCTATACGTTAGTTACCTTCAGTTTTGCAGCTTTAAACGCGTCCAATATGTACTTATATCCGACGCCATGCATCGCGCTGTAAACGATCTTGATACCAGCTGACTCATTCTTCTTTAAAATGTCCTCATGCAGACTTTCAAAGATGTATTGGTTGTACTTTGTACTGACATCCTGGTGGCAATCTTTTACTAACTCGTTGGATCTGATGTTTTTAATATCCCAGTATTCTTCTGGTATCCTGGAAGTGCAAAATGAATGATATAGTGATAGTGCAGCCATAGCAACTTCGAGATAAACAAGCGTAAGAGCGGGAAAGGCCCATAATTTATGTAGTTGACTCCGCCTGCCGTTGTTAATTGGTTGATTTCCTAGGGTTCCTAAATTGACAGAGACAGTGCTATTATATGTATAGCTTACTGCTAGACCTTCTAGCTCTTAGCTCATACGAAGAACGTTCATATTTACTTATTACATTACATACACTTCCTGTGGGTTGACTGGTAGAAAATGCTTTTAGCATTAAGTCCACACTTTGTAAACTTATTTATATATTTGTGCAATGAAAGAATAATTTAATTTTAATTTGTGAGATTAAATAATAATAATTTCCGATTGCACTTTAACAAACTTACTCCAAATTCTGCACGATCTCCTGCAGTATATTAGTATCATGTGGATAGATGATCTGCGTGCCGTTCCCCCAGTACACCTTGTACCCGTTGTCTTCCTTAGGGTTATGAGATGCGGTCACCATCACGCCGCCCGCACACTCATAGAGAATAGTGGCGAAGGACACCAGCGGCGTGGGGCACACGGCCGAGAACAGGTGCACTGGGATCGAGTTTGAGATGAACACCTTCGCTGTCAGCTCTGCAAACCTGTGGGAGATGAGAGCTTATTTATTGGGATATTTGTATTGCTGTCGTTTTATTATTCTTATATTGATAAGAATGCTGTAAGGAAGGAGGGTGGAGCTATGAAATATTGTTGATTCCATCAATTATCTACCCAGGCTTAGCAACAATCTAATGTTACTTAAATTTGGCTCAAATGTTATTTAAGATCCGGTTTTTTATCATAATCCCTTCAACCAAATATCTATCCCTGTAGATAATCGAACCATTAAACTACAGGGGCCCTATCGCGAAGTCAAAACAAAACTTAAATTCCAAACATTACGAGTATGCCAGCTGTAGGCATCTTTCTATTCAGGAAAATCCACATAAACCAATTAATATAATTGCAATATTGGCGCCGAAAGGAGTGACTAATAAAACAAGTTCATCTTTGAGCTATAACATGATGAAATAGTTTGTTATATCAAACATAACAACTTCGATACGATAAGTTGCCAGGGGGTTAAGTTTAGATAACAAAGTTATTGTTTCCAGTTAAGATAAGGTCTAGTATTTTTTCCAACAAGTCAGTTTATAAATTTATGTAAGTATATAGATGTTTATGCTATAAAAATAGCATTGCAATTGGATACAGTTCACACTTTAATGTGCATACTCTAAAATATTTTGTTCAGTATAGTAGAGAATGAAGGGAGACCTCTGCAAAACTACGATCTCTCACCTCTCACTGTTGTATCTTCCGTCATATCCTACAACAAAACCATTGCGGAGCTGGCCTTGGTTGCACACCTTCTTGAGATACGAGCAGAGACCCTGTACAGAAAACATGTAATATTACTATTAACATATTTATATTATACACACTGTACCACCTATGTACATAACTATTATTATGTGCATATAGTAGCTATACAATCAAAAGATAATGCTAAACAAAAAAAACTATTTACCTACTTTGCTAACATTTTTTTGTTCCACATAGATCTTCATTTACTTTTTAAAATAGTTCTAGCTAAAACCATTTTCTTGCTATGGTATGAGTACCTAATATATTCTTCAGACATCAAAAAAATTCTGAGAATGGTGTCTGATTGCTACAATTAAAGATAATTGCTGGCTATTGACATCATTTATCTTCCATACATTCACAGCACTTAATCAATAGAATCTTCCCAATATCAATAGAATCCCTAACTGAAAAAAGGGGTGTTATGAGTTTGAATTATGCATCTTCAGTAGTTAAAAAATAATTAAAAGTTACTTTTTATTTCTATATTACTTAATCTTGACGACCGAATGGCGCAGTGGTTAGTGACCCTGACTACTGAGCCGAAGGTCCCGGGTTCGATTCCCGGCTGGGGCAGATATTTGTTTAAAGACAGATATTTGTACTCGGGTCTTGGGTGTTGATATTTATATTTAGTATCTATCTATCTATGTATTTGTGTAGATATATCAGCTGTCCGACACCCATAACACAGGTTCTGCCTAGCTTGGGGTCGGATGGCCGTGTGTGAGATGTCCCCACATATTTATTTATTTATTTATTATTTATTTAATTGCATTAATTAACTTATTATATAGTTATTATAGTACCTAACACATAATATTATAATGAATACTGTGAAGCAGAATTATTGTTAAAAAGGGGACTTATTCAAATTTAAATCAACCTTGAATATGAGGAGATTATCAGACCTAAATGTACTTGGCCCTGTTGCCTAGAAGTCTATTCATACTTCCTGTTGAATGCTAGAGGCATACAAACCTGTGCTGTTTGTAGGACCACCACATCATTCATGCACTTGAACCCGGCTGCCATCTTGCCACGCAGGCCAGCGGTGCCAAACTTCTGTCTGCTCAGCATTGTCTGCTTCAACTTCTCCCATCTCACATTCTTTATGTCATCTTCTACTTCCTTCCTGGTTTCCGGATTCTAAAAGTAATATCAGGTGCTCAGGGCTTTTATCTTTAAGTTCATTATCTTTATTCACAATTTATTACAAGTCCCTACCAATTTAAATGAATTTAAAGTTTCTAAATTCTAATATAAGTAACTATGCCATATTTGCCTCAAATTACTTTAAAATTCATTCCAGTTCAACCTCAGTTTACCCATTAAAAATATAAGAAGTAAGGAAAGAGAATAGTATTTACCTTATCAAGTTTTAACCAATGATTTACAGCTGAATCCAATAGTTTATCGCCACTGCTACACACCACAGTCATTTTAAACTAAATAAAATATCCGCCGCTATCAAGAAGTATATTAATTAATAATAATAGTTAGTAGTATTACTGTATGGATTTGTAAGGTGCCTAATAGAAGCTAAAGCTGCTAAATTAATTAATTTTATTAAAAATACGACGACACAACCACAGCGGCCAAAGCAAAGCAAGAAATTAACTAGGGATGTGCTAAGACGAATATTTTTTATGCCAATACTATCTATTATTCGAGTACGATAAACTGATAAATGGATATACACACATTGTATATTCATTTATATTCTAAGATGATTATTGGTGAAATGGATATAAATATAAATCAATATTATGAATAGGTTAGAATTAGGTAAGTATTATCGTACTCCTAACCTCTGCCTGCCTTTTCGATTAAATTATATTTACCTAGTTATTTTGTAAGTCATCTGATAAACAAATGATTACAGAAATATACCTTTACCTACCTGCGTAGGCAGGCAGTTTTTAATAAATATAAAAGAGCCATAAGCATATAAAGAGCATAAGTCTATTATACCTTATTCACATACGTCCTTTGATAGTCAGTAATTAAAAACGAATCAGACTAGATCTTCACACCACAATAACGTGTTTAAAAGAGCAGTGGTAGCTCAGTCGGGTAAGCGCCCGCTACTCACGCAAGAGATGCGGGTTCGAATCCCAGCGGTGACATATACCAATGAGTTCTTTTAACTTTAGTGCAATGTATACCATCGCTCTTACACTACCTTACGAAGGAAAACATCGTGAGGAAACCTGCATATCTAGATTTAGCAACATATATATCTAGATATATGAACCCACCAACCCGTATTGGACCAGCGTGGTGGGAAATAGTCCAAGCTTAGGAAGGCAGTTTAGACCTTGGGGATATATGCACAAAGGTTCCACTCGAGAGAGCCAGCTGCAGGTACTTACACCCCCACAGAGAATAGAATAGAATAGAACGTGTTTAAAATTATTAATACCAAACAGTAACCAACCTTATTTTCAACGTTCGAAGTCCAATAATACTTATTCGAATGGAAACCAAATAAAAGTAAAATAATCGACATGTCCCATCACTAACGAGGTACCTACAAAACATAAACTGTCATTCTGTCAGTCAATGTCCAGAGTACAAATCACAGAACCGATATTATATAACGGCATAACTCAGAATAATAACGACCTTGTTGTCATAAACTCAAAATAGAAGTTTGCACCTTCTCCATAATTTCAACATAATAATAATAGGCACTGCACTAGCCAGAGAAGTACTTTCTATTATGTTCCTTGGTGTAGCCAAAATCCAAAAGAAGAGGTTGTTATTATTATTTTGAGGATGCGTGCAGAACTGGCATTACTGGCAATGACATATTTTTTAATTAAATTTTATTTTAGTTATGGCAACTCAATTTAATGTCGTGCGACGTGCGTGTCAAAATATTTTTGTTTTCTGTTCTCTTATTTTCTTTTATTAATCGTATCTGAATGATTGATTTGCCTCCTAAATTCATTATATCCCTTATTTAATCCATGAACAACAATAATTACCATAATAAGTGCAATGATTTTATGGTAAGTTTGACATTACGGATACGCTGGTAGCCCAATAACATGACCGATTGTGCGCTGGTATCCAATGCAAATGAACACGATGCTAGCATGGACGTGGGAAACGATAAGTCTCTCTTTGAGCCTACTGTTGATATGATGGTAAATGACTTTGATGACGAGAGAACACTAGATGAAGAAGAAACAATAGCGGCGGGAGAGCAGCACGACCCCAAGGCTGAACTCAACAGCTTGCAGAAGGAGGGGGATATGCCCCTTGAGGAGCTCCTGGCACTATACGGATATGACAAGACTATGGACCAGAAGTCCCCAGTGCCAGAAGCAAAGCCTATAGTTGCCGAAGAATCAGAGAAGCCCGAGTCAGCATTACAACAAATTTACAGTGAAGCAACTAGCCCTGAAGCCACCCGCTGTCTGAGGTCTGGCTCACGTCCCCCTTCTGAAGAAGAAGAGGATTACGACTACAGTCCCGACGAAGAAGAGTGGAAAAAAACCATCATGGTGGGCAGTGATTACCAAGCTGGGATACCAGAAGGCCTATGCAGCTATGATGATGCATTGCCCTATGAGAATGAAGATAAATTGTTATGGAACCCAGCCACACTAGAAGAAAGTGTGGTTGAGGACTACATGAAGAAAATTTGTGCCATGAACAGTGGCACTGGTTTAGATGCTATTCCCCGAGGAAAGCAGCTGAGAGATGATGAAGAGGCCCTTTACTTACTGCAACAATGTGGCCACAACATTGAGGAGGCCTTACGGAGGAGACGCATATCTGCCCAGACTCCTCCACATGCAAGTCTATGGTCAGAAGAAGAATGTCGTAATTTTGAAAATGGTTTAAAGGCACATGGTAAAGACTTTCATCTGATCAGACAAAATAAAGTTAAAACTAGATCAGTTGGAGAGTTGGTGCAATTCTATTACATATGGAAGAAAACTGAAAGGCATGATATCTTTGCAAACAAGGCGAGGCTAGAAAAGAAAAAGTATACACTACACCCGGGTCATACAGACTACATGGACAGGTTCCTGGAGGAGCAGGAAGCGGCGGGACCAGCGGGAGCGCCCAGGCCCGCATCCCCCTCATCCATGCTGGTGTATGCGCCGGAGCCCGCCCCGGGCCAGCCCGACCCTCTGGCACTTGGAGAAAGAGAGGTGTTCTCACAGCTCAACTCCCATAGTCCTCCCCGTAAACTATCCACAGATGAACAGATCCATGAAACGGGACCTTTATAGATTTTACAAGAAAATGCCTTTTTAAATGTAGAGTGCACTGTTTGTAAAAGTAAGTATATGTTGTTGCTAGACATAAGTTCACCTCTATCTCCTAGGTACTTATCTTTAAGCTGATGGAGTTTACCAAACATAGGGTAAAGTTTCTTTGCTTGTTTAGATGTGATCCATGTAAAAATAGATAGTATAGATACTATTAATTGCTTGGTTTGTTTTGAATAAGTAAAGATACTGATCTCGTTTTGAGGTGAAGTTACACACTACTTAATTGTTAAGGTATTTGGTTAAGATGGTCTGTTAAATTAGAAAACAAGTGTACCAATAGAAAATTTACTAAGTGAAGGACACTCAATGAATTGAGAGATTCACAAGCACTGACAGTTGCAGTCCATCCCTAAGGTTGTATGAATTCATACTTCCCCATTGAAATACCATAGAATAGATAATAATGATTACCTACATATTTATTGTTACACTTCCTGGGACTGCGAAACCATTAAAATTATCATGTAAGTAATAAACTAATAACTATTTCTTTATTACATAATTAGGCATATCCTATTAATTGAAATTTTAAATCTTTATGTGAGTGGCTTTTGCCAGTATTTTGCATATTAAATAACTATGACTTATTACTATTAATATTGTGCATTATGTGCATGGGCTCTAGTTTCAAGAAGCCCAACATTTCTTATGTACTGTTTGTTTTGTGTGAGTCATGTTTGATGTATTAGTATAGGTCTGTCATTGTATTTGGTAAATCAAGACGATAGTAAAGAGAATATATAATAAGTATAATTAATTTATCCCTAGATGGATTTAAATATCTGTGTAATGTAGGGGTTCATTTAAATGTGTAATTTGTAACATTGTAACATAACTTTTAAAAATGGGTCATAATGATTTATGAAACCACTCTAGCATAAATTGCTATAAAAATATTAAGAAGTGAATAAATAGGTACAGTAAGGTGCAGAGAAACCTGACCCCCCTCAGATACATTATTACTATGAGAGGGGGGTCAGGTTTTTCTGCACCTGACCGTACCTATAATAAATAAAAAATATCTTACTTAAGTATTCTTCTTTTCCAGTAAAGAATGAGATATTTTAAAACAATAATATTGTACCACTCACTTATTTAAATGAACCTGTATATTTTATATTAAACCATTATAAAATATTGTAATAGTGCTTACTAAATTTAATGTTAATTAGGTATCCTCCCTATGTAGGTATGCAATAAAAGTAAAAATTGTTATGACGTTATCATAATGGCTTTTTATATTCTTGTACAGACCTAGAAAATAATTCAATATAATTAATTCGGGGAAATACATAATGTTCTAGGAGTAAAATTGTGACAAAATACAAATAAACAGTGCAATTATCCCATATAGTGAGTGTATTATTTTAATTTTCCAACGACCTCCACTGTTGTACCTTTACGTTAGTTCCCATCTATTGTAATATTTAATTTACCACTTTTGACAAAACACAACACAGGTACCTTCTACAATACGGCACGGCATCGGTATATTTATTGGCGGCATTCGCATGGGAATCCGCCTCCGTTCTCCGAACGGCCCATAGGACGGTTGATCAACAGGGCATTTCATTGCGTTTCCCTAACAGAACCTATGGACTTATTTCCTACAGAACCTTTCATCCTTTCACTTACAGTTCGGTAGAAACAACTTGCATTGGTGAAACGAAGTGCCTAGATGGTAAACATTCAACACATTAGCCTATACCTTGGTAACTACTTACCTAGTATTTGTATGTTGGTATGAATAGAATAGAATAAATCTTTATTCAAGGAAACAACTTATGATAAAACGTAACTAATTAGGTATAGGTACATAGTAGGAAGAAGCGTCCGTACCGTAGTCGGGCTAAGCGTCGTCGTCCAGGAGCGTCCTCAGTTGAGCTAGCTTCAGTAGTTATAGTGATCTTAATGAGCATTGACATTAAGCAACATAATGGCACAATCAGCCATTGGATGGGAGACCGATTTAAAAAAGTGATGGTTTTCTGGACGCGTCGGACGGCAGCTATGGGTTCCTGTTACTGTTTCGGCAGCAGTAGCCTAGTCAGAGGCCTTCGGTCGGGCGGCTTGAAAACATCTGACAGTCGGGTTTCCACCCCGACAACTCTCTCAGCACAAGCTTGCATGTATTGAGGTCCACGAACCCGTACCAGGCCAGCGTGGTGGACTAGGCTTAAAAAATGTACTTCCTTCATGGGAAGGAGACAGGTTCCCCAACAGTAGAAACGTGATGGGTCGTGATGATGATGAGAGATGGTACCCTTCTTACCTATAATTATGTACGTACCCATAAATAATATTTATGCGTGCGCTAACGTTTATCAATGCTAAATTTCGAATAAGGAACAAGAACAACACGCCAATCTTATGACACCCCTATTTTTGGCAGGATAACATTCAAACGCATCTCAGAATAATAATGAACGTCATGATCATTGATCTGCAGTCTGCACACTGGACAACGAAACATAAGTCTTGTTAGACGAAGTTACCTTCACTTGGTGAAGAATTTGTAGATGAAGAAGCTATGCTTCCCTAAACTGGACTTGAACTGGACCAAGCCTATAGTTTTTTTGGATCATTCCGTGTCTTTTTGGAGAATGTTGCCAGTAGGTTGTTGTTCTGTGCCATATGTCAATGTCATAAATCAGCTGAAGTGAATTTTCTTCACATTTCTCGATTTGATCCAAAATCTAAAAAATCATAACATATATAAGATAATTACATGTAATCGTCCTGTATTAGTTAAGAAAAGTGTTTAAGCAAGGATCTTTAATATTGTGAAGAATGTCTGCGAAGGAAACTATGAACGACTTTAAAGAAAACTACGCAAAAGTTCGAAAATTGCTGGATGAGGAAAGCAAACATGATCCAGAAAATGAGCCGTATTTATCTAAATACAAAGCTAAAGAAATACTACGTAATATGCGTGATTCAATATCAAAGGTGAAAAGCTCAGAGACTACCATAGATTCAATTAAACTTGATGCCATGTTGGGTGCAGTCCTCTTGAACATGGGCATCATAGATATGGAAACTGAAGAACTTACTGCCAGCGAGAAGGTGCTAGTAGAGGCAGAAGCTCTGCTCTCTGATCATGCTTCTAAACCAGAAGTAGTTATCACTCTTCTTAGTGTATACAATAACTTGGGCATACTCTGGTCTAACCGTGAGGAACCTCACAAAGCTCAAACCTATCTTGTTAAAGCTAAAGAACTCTATGATAATTTTAAATGCACTTTACAAATGCCTCTACCCATAGAATATATTTTTGGTGCTGATGAGGCCGAAGTACAAGATTTCCTTTTATTAGAAAAAGCCCACACCCTCACACTGTACTACATGGCTCAACTCTATGGATATTTCAAAGAAAGAGTCAAATCTTCTATATATTGTCACACCACTCTGAGGAGGCAATTGCAGTATTCTGATTATGAGCCCATAGATTGGGCTTTGAATGCAGCTACTTTATCCCAGTTCTTTGCTGAACAAAATGGTTTCTATCAGTCCCGGCACCACCTGGCTGCTGCCTCAACTATCCTAGACCAGTATGCAGAGAAACTTCAGGCTGTACAAAGCAATGATGAGGTACATCTGGCTAAGTTAGAATCACTGAAGCATCGGTCTGCAGATGTGGCTCGGTGCTGGGCCAAATACTGCCTCCTGCTGATGTCCAACTCCAAGCAGAGACTCATGATTGACTCTGAAAGCCTACCTGAAGCCATTACAGGTAAAATATCTATCTTCAAAACATAATTCTCATCTCCAGCATTTTGTTGAAATTTTACATCAGCACTTATTATATTTATATTTTTTTTCCAGATATGACAAATTTAAAACTTGAAGATGATGAAAACATATGTGGAGGTGATGTTAAAAGTCTTATTTTCCCTGATTTGGATGTGTCTAAATACGAAAACAAGGTTACAGATAAGTTCTTGTTGACTTATGAAGATGCCAGAGATGTATTTCTGTCATGTCAAAATTGGTTGAACAAAGCTAAGGAGTACTACAAGCTTGATGGTCAGGCCACAGATTACATAGAGTTAGTGCAGGACAGCTCACAGTCATACAGCTACCTGGCCTTCTTCGAGGATGATGATGAGAGGCAAGCCAAAATGCAGAAAAGGAGGATCAATATGTTGGAGGAACTAGTCAGTGAAATCAACCCCACATTCTACTTGCAGTACTGTAGACAACTGTGGTATGAACTTGGTGAAGTATACTCAGATATTCTAAACATTAAGCTAGAAAAGATGAACAAAGAGAAGCCAAACCCCCAAGCCCTGAAGAAAATTAATGTGCTTTGTGAGAAAAGCATAGAAAACTATGACAAATTTTTGTCTTCTGTTAAGGATAAGAAGGGTGAGTTTCCTTTGAAGTTGGATCATGATCTCATTAGGCCAGTGATTAGTGCACTGGCGTTTATTGGTAGGAACAGTATGAAGAGAATAGCGGTGGACAAGTCGGTGCAGCTGAGCCATGTGCAGCACAGTCTGGACTCGTACCAGGCGGTGGTGGACATCTGCAGCCGGGACCAGGACGCCGCCCTCATGATGGCCGAAGAGTTCAGCTTATGTCAGGACATGGCCAAGATCTTACCAATTAAAATCAAGAAACTGCAGAGTCAAATATTCTCAGAAGGCTAAGGTTGAATGATACTATGTTATTCTATATACCACATTGCTTCTTAATAATGTTACACTTGAGCTTAAACTTTAATTTAAACTATAAATTATTGAATGAAACAAGGTAATGATACTTTTATTTTAGAACATAGGTATATTGAATAATTTACACTGTGGATTATTAGTACTTACGTAAGTATAATAATAATATTTAATAAGTAAGTAAATAGATTTATTTTTCACATTTCATAAAGTTGGAAATAAATAGGTAGGTACACTAGACTTCTACATTTGTATTGTATTCTTAACTAACATAAATTATCACATTGTTTCAATAAAATTATGGGTATACCTATCTAGAAATGTATCTTGTTTAGGTATACTATAAACTTAGGTAGGTACGCATATTCTATCTATCACACAACACAACTGCAGCACATTAGGTTACCACAGATTAACTAGTGCACCTTTTTCTTTGGTTGTTTGACGAACAATGCCGCTAAAAAATACATGAGCATCTTGACCATTATTCTAAGGACTATAAGAAGGGCCACCACAGCTAGAAGCGCGGCTGCCAGTATGTCTAGTAGGTATAGTTCGTAGAAGGGCAGGTCCCGAGCGGAGGAGTGCAGCGGCGAGGCGGCACCCCATCGCGCCACCCTCTCTGTCCAGTAGACAGCGGTTTCTAGGGGCTCCGTCTGCCGATCCCGCCAGATTTTGGACACTTGCCGAGCGGAAAGCCGCATCCTGGAATGAAAATTAGAAAGTATTCAGTGGATGTATCTAACTATCTAGTGTGGAGAGGTTATTCCAACTTTTATACGTCCTGAGGCCGAGCTACATAGCTAGCTACTGCCTAACCTAATGTAACGGAAGGACTGATTCATTGTCGACATCTTGTTCGAAATATGTCTTGATCAGTAGTACTGAGCCATGTCATTACCTATGTTGTATTGATCTAAATACAGACATACTCGTAACAACACCCCCACTGACAACATTCAGTACAAAACCGAAAATACTCACGGCGCGCTCAAAACCTTCCTAACCGCTTCACCGAAGGCCTCCTCATTGAGGTCGGCATACCGCAGCACGGTGCCCAGCCCGACCGCCTCGGCCGCCGCGCCGTTGCAGGGCTGGTCTCCGAAGAACGGCACCACGAGCATGGGCTTCCCCGCCGAGATGCCCTCCGTCATGCCGAGTAGGCCGCCGTGGGCGATGAATGCTATCACCTTTTTGTGCACTGGAATTAGAGGAATATTTTTTATTATTTTAATGTTCGTTTATTTATAATATTTCTTAATACTAAACACAGCGCGGTTGGAATGGGTAGGTACTCCCTCACTCATGGTTGCCATTCATAATTTAAGTAGGTATTAGTTAATAATAATTAAATGTGGAAGTTCATTATTGTTATCACGAGAGATCTTACTAGAGATTTTATGGTTATTCCATTGAGCTATGTGCATGCAGTGCAGATTAATGCTAGAAATGTTTAACTAGAGTTAATTCAGTTAATCTTTGTCAGGCACTCATCTCGATTGGAATTAAGTCAAGTCATAAGTCTGTAATTAAGATCGCAGACTTACTAGGTATAAGTACTTCTAGAGTGTCTGTTTGTAAATTAAATGCAATAATAGATTAGATAGATCCTAAGTAGGTGTCTAGGTTATCGTTTAATGATACCACGTGTTTGATCAATGTGAAGAGAGTGAGGCCATGAAATGAAGATGAAGATTTTACCTAGGTACTTACTCTTATATTATACGACTTTAACTTATTATTCTTATTACTCGGAAGTCTAGTAGTAAGGCATCTGTCGCAAAAAACGGTGTGCTTAAGTATTTGTATAAGAATTTGTTAAGGTACTTATTAGTAATGGAGTGTTGAATAGATTTTCATGATGGGTAGGTAAGAACACGTTACTGTAAGCAAGTAAGTAACAAACTGTCCGTATGTACCGTCTTAAGTAGGTACCTAATTGTAGGAATTTAAGTAAATGGTTTCCTTATTACTTCTTCGTAGAACCAGCATACCTATGATCCTGCACATAATGCAAAGTCTCGTGAGTCGTGTCTAGTTGACGTAGACACATAGTTACTAGGTATTTATATTCCAGAATAAGTAGTAAACAATTTAGCTAAATCTGTAATTTTATGTTCTGGTTAAGGAGATAACTCAAAACTATGAGTAAAACCACATTTTTACACGAAACAAAATCAACCTCAAACTTGCGTGATCCACGACTTCATAAGTACCTATACCTGCTATGGTATGTTAGGTAGGTAGTAGGTATATTATATAGGGATTTCTTCGAATTCTGCAGCAGCTGCAGCATGCGAATATTAGGTCACGATAATGAATAACACTCAAGAGTCAAGACGCACACGCTATGGCTACGAGTATTATAGGTAAGTACACTTAGAGCCCTTTACAAAGGTTAAAAATCAAAAAGTCGCTTGACTTCATGTTCATGACCTACTTGCAGCACGTTTTTGAAGCAGTTTGTCAGCTTACGAGGGGATAGTGATTCCTCCTCCGGAAACTGGTCTTACTACACGAAAGTTGAACCCAACACTTGATCCTCGATGTATCCCTAATCCACTGACGCTTTGGAAACGATTTGAGGTCCAGAATTAGGGCCAATATATGTATTTCAGACCCAGGTGAAATCGCAAAGCACATTTTTATCCTAAAGGTAACTATGTAGTTAGTTTAGTTACCTAAGTACTTGTTTACGTAAAATAATAACAAATTAAACATATAGGGTACTCACACAAAAGCTCATACTGCGGTATCCAGTTAACCCGCAAAATGTTGCCCGTCAGGTTTCCCTCCGGAGCGCTGCCCTCGTACTTCCAGATGACCCGCTGCGGCAGCCGCGACAGCACGCGCACCAGCACCTGCTCCCGGTGTGGAGGGATGGACGCCGTCTTGATGAGCGAGCCCCAGCTGAACAGGATCACGCCCTCTGGCGACTCGTCCAGGAACTTTTCCATGAACTGAAAATATTTTTTTCAGTTGTAGCTCTCGATGAAATTAAATATCTGTCAGGGTCTAGAGCTAGAGTAAGTACTTATAGATTTTAATTAAATTTGAGTACTTAGGTATAGATTTTAATCAAATTCGGTAAGGAGGGGGAGGACAGCCTTGGCATTTTCGGGTAAAACGCTTTCAAACGGAAGTTATAGGTATTTTTTCTTCTATTGACGGCGCTGGTAGGCGGTACATTTCGCCTTATGTATATCTATCAGATAACGACGAGTTATAATGGGAAGTCAGAATCAAGCTAATTGTAGGAACTCTTCATCTAAGAATCTAATTGAGGTCTCCAGTGAGACTACAGTTAACTAAGTACTTACCTACCTACAATCAAATGCAATGAGTGGCAGCCACTGGTAGCATCTTGTATACCTAACCTTGGTAGGTGAGCGGGTATTCTCCTTCCCCTTACATTCAAAGTTAACCGTAAATACAATCTATTCATCTAGGGTACCTGGGTACTGAAAATAAGTAATTATAGGTACTTAATTTGGGTTTAACATGTAATAAGTCAGTAGACCAACACGTAGCAGGAAGTAGTAGGCCTACCTTACGTACTTTGGTACGTAGAAAAGTTTAAGTACAAAATGTGTAAAAAAAATACTTATTAGTATTATAAACAATAACTAAGGGTCACGTTACTTGAACTATGTGAACTTGACCTTTTCAACACCATTTTAGTACTTACAATACTTACTGTACCTACTTAATTAATATTTTACAAACCTAGTAGGATATAAGTAACATAAGTAACTTCCAAGGTATTTTTTAACGTTGGTTATAACAGTTATAACTTATGAATAGTTAAGTATTTTCTGATACGTGCCAATCACAGGGCTGCATTCCATACCAAGTTCCTCAGGTGTGAAAGTTGTGAAACTGACAGTAAATCCCATAATATTTACTCAAGGTTTCGGTATCATTGCTGCGTTCATTAAACGTCCACTGCATGGTACAGTATGCCTACAAATTTAGATAAATATGTAGGTCCTGTGCTACTGCCGCAGCCGGAGTCCCTCGAATGTCTGGTTATACACGGGGTAAGCTGCGCAGATCGATTTTCAGTCTAGACTTTAGACAAAACAAACGACGCGACACTGCACATACATAAGCCGAAGTATCAGCATGTCCGGTAGGTATGTATCAATAAATAAACTTCGTACCCTGACCAATAACTGGCAGACCTGGCAGTTACCATTTAACATGAATTTCATGATTTAACCTGTAATTTCATACTTGTATCATCAAAGTGCATGCATAGGTACCTAGGCCTAGTGGCTACCTTTTCCTACATTTTGGACGATGAATCAACGTGTTTGTAGTTTTTTGTAAACAAAGTTTAAAGCAATATAAATCCATACAGGTAAACAAACCCTATAGAATTATCACTATCAAGTATCAACTCGTATGAGTTAAATTTAATAGGATTAGCAGTATTATCGACCTGTGTTTCCGCACACATATGTGGGTACGTAACTAGGTGGATGGTTCAACGTTTTGTTACAAGATTCGGACTAAATAACGGTTCAGTGAAACTAAACTCCACATTTAGCTACTCACCAATACCTATCCCTATGTAGGTCCCTGCTATTAATTATAACTAGCTATTGTATTTAAATAAGTAAGTAAGGAATTTTACATATTCTTTCTTAGCTGAAACAAAAGTAATACAGGAGTCATTGGCACGAAACGAACAAACCAAACACAAAATCTACTTATCGAAGCACAAAACCCATTGATTTTGTTTTATTACCATACATAATTGATCATTAAGTATTTTAATAATTTTTTTTGGGTTTTCTTTCTTGTTGAAAAGCGTAGGAATTACTTACAATACCTATTCATATTTGTGGTTTAAGATATTTACATACTTACCTACTGCTCTCCGTTCTAAACGTTGACTGTCGGTATTCTACGATTCTAGAAAAGTAGGAAGAAATAACATATCATACCTACCTATGTCACATGCAGTTAACAAGTTATCATTATCTGATACGATACGAATCAAACTACGAATCAGTGCACAATTGCACATGCAACTAGAAAGGTCTATTATATCTAGGTAGGTATGCAGATATGCAATTCTGCACACAATGCAACTATCTGCAATGTCCCCACTGTCTGAGCTCGAGCACCCGATAGTTAACTTATGAACTCAATTGACTTAAATTGCTTACTTGCTATACCTGATAGTGAAATCGGAAATGTGACGAAAGCAAATGATTATAGCAATTTATAGATTTACCAACATTCATAGAGGTAGAGAAACATAGCCACGTTTAATGAACATTCTATTAGCCACGGCCGTTAATTCAACCAAACTGCGACGAACTTCATTTCTACACAGCTCAAGTGGTGCAACTCTACACTACACTACTTGATCATAAAATATCCTTCCACCAAAAGGTTGTCTTTAAAAAATCGCTTTAAGCGATAAGACCGCCATTTTTGTACCTAAGTGTTAGTTTATAAGTTTTGTAATTTCTTTTCTGTTTGTGTACAAATAAAGAATATTCTATCTATCTCCAGTGCACTCACTCACCGGCGGTATGGGTTTCCTGGCTCGCTGCAGGTGCATGCCGCCCACCTCCACGAGCCCGGGCACGGTGGGCCGCACCCCGTTCAGCCCGTGGAACGTGTTCACCAGCATCAGCGACGTGTTCTTGGCCAGCGCCTGCAGGTCCACCTTCTTGCCCAGGCTCTTCTCTATCAACTCCTGCTCTTTTTCCTGTATCAAATAGTGGAACCACTGCTTCAATCCAAGCTTGACGAACGAGTTTTCCATTCGCTGTAGAAAGGTCATTCTATCAGTGAACTCTGTGCTGACGGTGGGCACGTAGGACGGGAGCTCGGCCGCGCCGATGCGCTCCGCCGACCACGGCATGAGGTTGCTGGACAGCAGCGCTACCCTGGGAGCCTGGACTCCATATGCCTGCAGCAGGCCCAGCATGCAGTCGCTGCTGAAGTTCTCCACGAGCACCACGTCGTACTTCTTCTGCAGCGCCTCCCGCAGCGTGGGCAGCTCCACCAGCTTGCTGCAGATGTTGACGGCCATTTCAGCGAGCGGGTGGAAGCCGAGGAACTGGCTCAGCACGCGGTCCACGCCGAGCACCCGCGGCCAGGCGTACGGCGAGTACAAGCTCTCGAACTCCTCGATGTTGACGGTCTCGACGCCGATGGGCGAGATGCCCTCGAGGCTGACGTCGGTGTAGTTGGCGGGCGGCTGGTCCAGCGGGAAGAAGGAGACGACGGTGACGTGGTGGCCGCGCTCGGCGAGGGCGCGCAGCAGCGGCTCGAACACCATCTGGTGGCTGCGGCCCGAGTGCGGGAACAGGCCCAGCACGCGCGCCGCGCCCGCCGGCCCCGCCAGCGCCGCGACGCCCGCACTCAATAAAATCAAGGGAGCGAGCATCGCTCAACTTTCTGCCGCCGCCTCGGGGAGGGCACTGTCACTAAACGCGCGCCAATATCTTCGCATAATCACTGGCGTGAAGTTGCTATTTTCAGCGTACAACTTGCTATAGGTACGTATGTATGCACATAAGAGCATATACATACGTCACGTAACTCGAGGGTAATGTGTAGTGCGTTACCTAATCGAATTACCTAGTTATGGCTCATTATTGGTACAAATGACAATCATACCAGCCGTAGGGTGGAAAAGATCTCCACCTGATACAGGTGCATGTAGGACGTAGTTATGTGTTTATGAGCATAACTATACATATATTACTTACTTACTTTATAATGTTTTTATTATTAGGATAGGTACCAACTAACAATAATTATCTGCTTTATGACAAAACTACAAATTTGATCAGCAGCTTTTTAACATTAGCGAAATAAAAATGGTCTCCATACAAATTGGCTTGAATAGTGAATTTCATAGAGTAAGGGGAAAATGCGTCATCTTCGAAATTTGAAAGTAAGTATATTTATTTTTTATTTATTTATTTATTCTTTATTGCACAATATACATATGTAATTATGTACAATCAGGTGGACTGTATAGTAAGTATTAGTATTACAAATTGGTTTCTAAAGCATAAGTACCTACCTACTTATAATATTTTATGTAGTCAGGTAAATTACCTATTCTGAAATACATCAAAAATAAGTAGGCCATTAAGGGCCCGTACAGGGTGACGTGCCGCGCCAATTTTGGGTTTTCAATGCTCTTCACACAGCACACGCAGTGACACGCACACATGTAAGTTTGCACAGTGGGTCGATATACTTTTACTCGCCAACTTTATTGACAATTATGTTCAAGTACATTTTGGGTGATTTTAGGGTAAGTACCTAAGTATAATTCTTACTTACACTGGTAGGCACCAGGAAAGAGTAGAAATTAATAGGGGTGCCACTTTACTCTATACTCGGAACCCGATTAGCTTTCTCAAACAAATGTGGTATTTACTTGTAGAAAGGTAACTAAAAGTATTAAAGTGTAGATAATAAGTTTCGGGCATCCTCCAGCCAACTGAACCCCGACGACAAAGCAAAGTAAATACATAGTGTCGCAAAAGGGCTATACTAAGCCAAAAGGGGATGACTCAAGGGGTCATTCTGAACAACTTTTGTTCTACGAGATTTGCAAATTCGCGAAAAAAAATATTCGTTTTCCATGGTAAAAAGTCACATGTCCAACAAAGTTTCTATGAAAAAGGTTTTTTTTTGTTAATTTCCAAAACTCGTAGAGCAAAAGTTCAGAATGACCCCCTGTCTTACTCCTTTTTACCCGACTGCCGAAGGAGGAGGGTAATGTTTTTTGATTGTATGTATGTATATATGTATGTTTGTCTGTTTCTTTGTTGGTGGTGGCTTGATAGATTTTGATGTATGAGGTATTGTTAGAAGCGTATTGATGGCGCGATGGCTATAGGCTATGTGACGTTCCATTAAAATGTACATAGCGCCCTCTTGAGGACATAACGTGATGATCGAAAAAATAATAATTCAACTTTGCCGTGTAAGGTATCAAATGAAAGGACTTGATTTTCACATTACAAAAATATGCATATTGAAGGTATTTAAATAACAACACCAAAATTATTGAAATAAGAAATGATCATGAACTACCTACCGGCGTAAAATTTCATAAAATAAAAACAACTAAAAAGTTACAAATAAAAAAATACAATTATAAAAAAACTAAAAACCTGACTGTACGCTAAAAACATGAAAACGAGTCCCAATGTTAATGGAAAGTATCGCAGGCGGGGACCAACTTGACCGCCACTCAAGGCCGTTTTCTAAGTAACATTCAGCTAAATGGTGAACCCTCTGCTGGTATAATTTGTTTATATACCGCTTTTTCAATACCTGTAAGTACATTTTTTGGCAGCATAATATTTTTACTTAATTTTAGGGTTTCGAACGTCAAAAGAAAAAAAAGCAACCGTTATAGGATCTCTTTGTTGTCCGTCTGTCTGACTGACTGTCTGTCACCGCCCTTTTTCTCAGAAACGGGTAAAGATATCAAGCTTATATTTCGCATAGATGGGGAGTACCCCAAAAATAATATTATGGTACTCCCTGTCCCACACAAGTAAATTAGGGCTTATATTTTTTCCAGTTATTTTGATGTGTATCCTTTTTTTTCTTTGTTGTTTTGTATAAGTATGTGTTTCTTTTCTTTAAATCTGTATTTTTTTTGTTGTTGCTGTCTATGTGTCGAAAAAATGTATCTTTATCTTCATATCACGCCATCTTTTTTTTTGTGGCTACTGTCTATAGAAGAAATTCCGTCATTGACAATTTTACGTTACGAATTAATTTTTATTTATTTTATTTTTATTTTTACATTTTCGTGGAGAATCAACAGCATTTTGTTAATAAATAATTATTACTTATGAACACATAACAACTTGATGCCATTAACAGAATGAACTTAGTAAACCCAGTAAACCTAACACATCCAGAGGAAAAACAAAATCTCTTTCTCTCTCTCTGAAAAACATACTTAATAGCCCAAACTCGATGCTTTTAGCTATTAACATCTTTGAAATAAAATTGAGCCACCACCGTGTTACTGCCCTCATCAGATCCTCACGAGACCATACCTCAACCAGCACCAAGAGACTGTATTTTTGATCCCTAACCTAATGTTCGTGCGTATTGTCATCACTTAGATCCATTCGCTATATTCCTGCTCCTCATCAGACCTTTACGAGACTGTAATATCACGAGAATATTGCACACTATCTAATTTAATTTAATGTATTGAATATACTGGAAGAATTATGCTTCCTCAATTTCAAATCAAATTATGTTGGTGTCATAAAAGTTGAAAAAGTGCAATGACAACCAATGTGCAGTGATTTTGTATCTGTACACGATAAGATCGCGAGCTGTCAGTGCTGCCTAAACCGACGTGACCCTTCTTTGGAGGCCAGCGGCCAACTGAGTCAAACGTCACTTGTGTTTATGATTTTATAACACAGAAAGCCGCCATAGATATTTGTATGAAGATTTGAGGGAAAAAAATTGCTCAAGTTTGGGATTAATTTACACAAAATAAGTGTGTGTTTATTAAAAAACAAGGTATTTAGCGCCTAGTCCAAGCCTTTAACTTTATAATATGATAAAAATCATATGAAAATTCTTAATAATTACGACACAGTTGTTACAATACGGGAGTGTGATTGACTGGTTTTTCTTGATATTCTGAAATTAATTTACAGTTATCCATAATCATTTACTTAAATTCGAATGATTCAGCACCTAGCTAGACTCTTCAACTACCTGTGTGATTTTTTTCAAGGCTGTAGAGCATCATTTACTACATAATTCTATGACAATGCCAACCCTCGATTCCCTATTGCAGACCCTTAAAATGAAGCAACCGATAGGTATCTAAAGAAATAATAATGTAGTTAAGAGATCGTTTTACAAAAAATATAAGTTTCTTACCTTAGAGAAAATAATTTTGAAAAATTACTCAATTAGTTATTTTATTTTAGATGAATAGTTACTAATTTGCCATGTCTAGACCAATGTTTTGTGTTTCTGCCAACGAAAATAGCTTGAGCGGACTAGGGAACCATTAGCAACTTTTGTCTTTTTTGTCTACGTAAAAATACATATTTTTTCACAAGATTGTTGGTAGGTACCTGCAGTTATGTAGGACACTAAAAGAACACTTCTCTTTCAATCTAGATACCTACAGTTTGAGTAGGTTAATCGGTCGTTTTTTTTGTCTACCTATAACTACTGTTAACTTTATACCGTTTCCTCTTTCAATAACCGCTTCTTGTAACAACACAGCGAGGTCTGATAATAGGTTTTTTATTGCTCAAGTTAACAACAAAGAGAAGTTATCAACTTATCACGGTTATCACCCAGCACTCATATCTAAATTATATTAACTGTTATATCCCTCGCAGGAATGATGGTCAGCCAATTAATGTTTACTGAGGTATGATATACCTCTCCCATACACCAAGTCATCACCATAGTTTCTGAACAATTTAGTTAGACAAAATACGGAATAGCTGTTATTAATATTTTACTACAGGTAACATTGTATGTGATGATTACTGTAAGTGATGATTTCTACGGTAGGTATTTTTGTAATCGGTGAAGATGACTTCATCAGAATATGTCTTTGTATGAATTACTGCATATATTCTTCTTAGGTGATACATTTGTATGTTCTTATTTAGTAAGTAGTAGTCTTTGAATACTTACATGGCAGGTCGCAAGCCGTATCACCGTTTTAGAATGAGATATATTGAAAATACTGTAAATATAATAATTAAAAATTACTTTATTGTGGAAAAATGCTTACTAAATGAAGTATTTTAAAAAACATTATTGGTTTACATGAAAACGGGAATGGATTCTTTTATATTATGTTAAAAGAAAATAATAAGTTAATGACTTAGAATATTGATTGATATAATTTATGCGGCGATTAGTACAACTATCATCCTGAAACAAAGAAAAAGACATGTTATAATTTAGTTTATAGCTTATTTATACAATATGATTTACATGGTTCTCTCTCTGGTAACACAGAAAGAATATGAGTTCAAGTTCAAGGGCCTTTCAATTGGGTTATGTTATGGTGATTGTAAAATAGTAATAACAAATTAAATGTTATATACTGTAGGCCTATAGGCTGAAATGGTCTGTGGTGCAAAACATTAGTATTTTCAAGACCCAAAAAGCAGCTATATTTCAAGTACTTTGTATTATTCATTTATTATACTACTCATATTTGTACTTAAGGATGGGCTGAGTATAATACAATAACAACATAAAACTAAATTTCCTATGGAATACTAGAAGCAGACAAGTCAAGGAAGACTGACACCAGCATTAGAATGTGAAGAGAAATAGCTTATATTGTGTTTTCAACATTTAGACAGACACCAGAGCACCAGCAGTTAGAACACAAACATATAAAGAGACCACAGTGTCTCACCACCAGTCAGTTACTGTCTACTGTACTGTAACTGTCCTAATCTCTGATCATTGCTGAATAAAATCTGAAATAAAGTATTTGGACATGAGCATTAGATGGTCTCTAATGCATTTATTGCATTATACCTATACAATCCTGCATGACCCTTGGAGTGTGAAAATATCAAGTATACTAATATTTATTAAATTGTCATCTTGAATTCCTCAATGCTATAAAATTATAGCTTTCGTAAGTTACAGAGATACTATAGCAGCCAAAGAAATAAATAAATCCAATTGTTATAGTATTAATGAGTGAGTTTACCTCAAACAAAACTTACCCATAAAGGTATAGGAAGAATGATAATAAGTAGAAGGCCAGCTTGATCCATCCTTCCCTCTGACAGACAGTGAGTACATCAGCATTCATGATGCTAGTGGGGTCGTAGAGGCCGGGACCTGACATCACTGGTCTTGTTCGGTATCTGTAATATATTTAATTAACATAAAATTTCATTTTATGTACTTCGTTAGTGAGTCATCTTGGGAGCTTGGTTTATTTCTACTGGCAAATAACTGCAATCCTTAATTTAAATGGGGGGGTATACATAGAATAAGGATAAGCCACCCATGGATTGGAACCCAACGACGTGCGTTACTAGTCTACGAAGCTACATTACATGTTTCTAAAATATAAACGAATCTTATAAGATCCCAATAAAAGCAATATAGTGGTGACTAATCGAAAATTAGATTTACCTGTGAATATGGTAAATAATCAAAGGAATATTGATAATCAAGGAAAACCATTCTCCCGAGAGTAAAAATAGGATATTTATTATCAGATGCAGCAGATACTCCGGTAAAACGAGCTGAAAATAAAAATATCAGGTTAATTAAATACGAAGTCAAAATTATAGGTTAGGTGTATCATAGTCATTTCATAAATACTGACTGGATTGAGGCTGTTGCACTGGTCTATAGGGTTTTTATAATCGGTTTTGAGTTCATCAAATGCTATGACGTGAAATATGGAGAAGAATATGAGAAATGCATCTACAATTAGCGCAATTATGTACGAAAAAGCAGGAAAGCTAAACGCCATTTTTGACACTGTTTTATTTTGACGTTTTCACATGATTAATGTACCATAGAGAATTAATGATTTTTTCTCAGAATGGCGTTTTCTATTCTGTGATACTCCTCAGTACTCAGAATAAGAACAGCCTTGTGTGTCTTTACCGTAGACAAGATAGACGTTTTCTTTAGATAACCTGTGATACGAAAAAAAACTGTCAAAAACTTTCATTTCAATTTCAAAATAAACAAACATCAGAAGTTGATAAACTGTAAATAAAATCAATTTTTCTTTGAGAGTTTCAAAAACATAGGAGGTTAAATGTATTATAATGGCTCTATTGCCGAATGAGGAATATCTTAACGTAGTAATATTGCAAGAAATACCAGATTCCATCGATAACTCAGTCCCGGTATTGCGCTTGGTCAACGTAAGTATTATTTCATCCTGTTTTCTGTAAAGAGACGGCTATTACAGACAACCTTCTCGTAAGCGAACCTTCGAGTAGTTTGTGTCCTCACATAGTGCAATATTCATTTGTATAGATATAGATACATAGTAAGTAAGTATAGTTTTTTTTGTTTTCAGAGTTTACAGTTGCAGAATTTGGACGGGAAGCTTTTGTTACCATTGAACCAGACACAAATCGCGGAGGGGCCTAGTCAAGCTAGCCAAATACTTACTGGTCAGTAAAAAACTGTAATAATTTTATTACACTACCTACTATTGCTATTTAGCAACCTGCCCCCTACCTTACTTCGCTAGGGTGTAAGTAGTCCCTACTACTTACACCCTAGGTAGTTTGTGCACACATATTTGTTATATTTTGTGCCGCTTAAAAGTCCTGCCACTGTTCACTGCAAGCACTGCACCATGGCAATGTCTTTTAACAAACTTCTAGCTGCAGGCAGTAATGAATGATTACAATACAATACTCTTTATTTGCACCAAAATAAAAACAGTACAAAAAGGCGGCCTTATTGCTTATAGCAATCTCTACCAGACAACCTTTGGATGGAAGAGAGTAATAAAAAAAATAGAAATAGAATTAGAGGTAGCTGAGGTGCAAGTGTATAATACAATACTTAAACACTACATACACTAAATAAATAAATAAAGCAAGAAAATAAATAAATAAATACATAATAAATATTATTATACCTATACTTACATACAATAATACATAATGATATACAGCAATAATATATTCAACTAAGGCAGTGAATTTAGGTAGTCCTCTTAACCCTTTCTTTGAAGAAAGCTGCAGAAGGTGCACGTCTTATGTCCTCAGGAAGAGCATTCCAGAGCAGTTCAGCTGTCGCTGTGAAGGAATCGCCGTAAAAATTGGTTTTGTGCAGTAGAACTTGCAGTCGCAAGTTCTGTGCAGACCGAAGTGTGCGGTAATATGAACAGTGCCGATATATTATTATTGATGTAAAAATAACTTCTTCTCTACTTCTAGATTCATATCAATTGCTGAGTAGAAATGATGATGATGATATCCAGTTAAATGACAACAATATCATAATATCTGCATCTCCAGCAAATATCCAGCCATCATTACCATTAATTCCGGCTTACAATAATTTTGAAAGTCAAACTAAAAAACTGAATTTTTCTCATGAAGTGAAGGATAGTCATAATCAGGTAATTTATGTAAATAGTAGCTAGATGTAATTTTAGAATAGTTGCACACAAATTCATATTATAATTTAACATGATTTTTTTAGGTATCATCAACAACTGAAACAATCAAACAACCTTCCAATGCTAATAAAGTTAAACTCAGTGAAACAAAAAGACATAACAAGAAATATTTTAAGATTGGTAAGTGTTTTTTAAAGCACATAATTTCATAATTTTTTTAGGGAACCTATAATCTAAGTAATTTTGTATGTTTTCAGTGCCTATTCATGATAAAATAGTGCCTCCCAGGGCATTAGCAGTGTTGCCAACAGTTCTTCAATGTCGGAGGGATTCAATATTCCCACGACGGGCTCTGCCGTCGAATGTACGCTTTGGACCCGTACAAGGTAGTTAATAAACATAAATGATAATATTACCTCATCTGCTCACCAAATTTACTTGCTCCTAGTGATTCAATAATATTGCCATTGAATATTTTTTAGAAATTGAACTGAAGAATATTAATAAAACATGTTTTTGTAAAGAGCCTGAAACATTTATATTTTTCAGGTATTCCTACAAGGTGTTTATCACATGAAGTATCAGAATTAGTTGCGCAAGCAGCCTCAATGAATAAGCCTGTATTTTTTATTACAAATGAAGATAAAAGTGTCACATATTTAGATGTGACAGATAAAGGTAAATATGTACAAAAATATTTTGATTTACGTATTAATTTTACGAATATACATTTGGTATGTTTAGGCAATTCTAGCGCTTTTATATTATACGCTATGCTTTCACACATAATTTCACACATTATTTTGCCACCCTATATTGAAATTGACTGTAGAGAAATAACAAGAAAACAAATTCACAGATAAATCAAACTGGATCGGCCTTCTGCCACTAGGGGACTCCACTTCAGCCAATGTTTGGCTCAACGAAGCGGACGGTCAGTTGTTTGCGTTCACCTCACAAATGCTGCAACCGCGTACGCCGCTCATACTGGGGTACAGCCAGGAATACGCCCAGCGGTACGGGATATACCATGGACCTGTGGCTGATCTGAATCATGGTAAGAATATAAACAATGTCTCGTTTGCTTATAGGTCACTGCCGCCTGTCCACTGGTGGACATAGGCCTGTTCCAAGTGATGTCGGCCCTCCTCATCCAGCCACTACCGGCCGCCTGTCTAAGGTCGTCGCTTAGAAATATTTTATTGAAATTCGACATAAAAAATTTACATCATCATCACGACCCATTACGTCCCCACTGCTGGGGCACGGGTCTCCTTCCAGTGAAGGAAGGGTTTAGGCCTAGTCCACCACGCTGGCCAAGTGCGGGTTGGTGGACCCCAACACAAGCAAGCTTGTGCTGAGAGAGTTGTCGGGTAAGTGGGCAACCCGACTGTCAGATGTTTTCAAGCCGCCCGAAGGCCTCTGACTAGGCTTAACGACTGCTGCCGAAGCAGCAACCTGGACCCACGGCTTAACGTGCCGTCCGAAGCACGGAAGCGTCCAGAAAAGCACCACTTGAAATTGGTCACCCATCCAATGGCTGACCGTGTCAGTTGTTGCTTAACCTCAGCGATCAGTTACGATCACTGAGGCCCGCTCGACTACGGACGCTTCAAAAAAATTTACATATTGATAGTTTATTGGAACGTTTCTGAAGATGGCTGCCTCGAGTAGAATATGTTCCTATTTAGTTTAGGTTTAGCATCACTGGGTGTGTGACGTATGTTACGTCACTTCACTTCATAAAGTTCACTTCACTTCTTGATGCTGATTCACTCCTGAAAAGTAATGTACGTTGTGTTGTTGCAGTGGTTCCGGAGAGTAGCGGCGAGTGGTGGTGCTACGACTGCGCGCGCGAGCTGCCCTCGCTGATCCAGTTGGAACTGCACATGAGCAAGTGTCACGGGGTACGATGTTTTATAAGTACTTATTTATAACTAAATTTCTCGTAAAGTGTTTGTCGTGAAAATTCCAATGTTATTGTAGTGGATTACTTTACAAAAATTGTTGAGTACTTTTCGATGCTATTAAATATAAAATAAGAATCAAATCTTTTCAGAATTACTTTAGGCGTAGGCGTAATCATCAAAAAATATGTTTACGTGTGAAATGTGATGAAACATATTATGTTTTCAGGACGATAAATGCAGAACAAGTCGTTATAAATGTCGATACTGCACTCGAAGATTTGCAAGATTGTTTAGGTAAGTTTTTGGCCATAAGGTTACTTTCTGATTACACGGAATAACGTTCTTAGTGTGATTTAGCTAAACAGTTTAGGAGAATAGGTAATATGGTTTACTATAAACAGTCTTTATTTTCAGCTTGAAAAGACACTTAGCGAAGACCTGCATTAAAAAGTCTAAAAGAGAACGGTAAGTTTACTAGATTCTTGTTATTAATTGCGTTATTATTATTCATTAATTGTACTAACTAAATAATTATTGACTGACTTTCACTATGGTTTTAGATCAAACGAAGAAGAAGCGAAACAAAATGGCCGCCCAAATTCACAACAAAATGGCGACCAGTCTTTGACACAAAATGTGTCTGAAGAGAGCCACCGCATTCCCTCGGATGAGAGTTTACAAAACTACACAAACATTCTAGATATATCGACCAACTTGTTTGATTCTGACCGAATATCCAATCTAGATATATCTTTAAACAAATCGGAAGCTGAATTTAATCCTTGTAACCTCAATGATATTCGGCTTACGAATGATTTTGAGTTCTCAAAAGTCTTGTTGGATGGTTTGGGAAGCGCTGACAAAGGGGAAATACCAACTATTAAACAAGTAAGTCAAAATAAAATGAATAGTTTTGTTTTTTTGTAAAAACTTATGCTGTTTTATTAATGGCCAAAGCAAAATTGTCTTCAAAAATGTTTCTCTTCAGCAGGAGTATCAGCCCCCAAGATCGTCTTCACCATTTACTTGTCCATACTGTAAGAAGAGTATGCCCAGAAGCAAATTAAGACAACATTCCAGGTAAGAAATATTACTAAGGATGTAGGTACTATTTCAAACCTAAGCAGTTTATCGCTAGCTACCTATAGGTAAAGCCACGGTAAAATTTGTAATTGACGGAAAAACATCCTCAAGATGTAACCGGCATAAATTTCACTACTTACGGAATTTATGGTTGTCATTAACGGGCGCTAGCATATTATGGATGGAGGAATTAATGAAGCTTACCTTTTAAAATTAAACTTTCGTTTCCAACAGGACATGTGAGGCTCGTAGCTTCGAGTGTCAGTGCGGGGTTGTGTTCAGAAACGAGAAGAAGTTAGCTCTTCACATAAAGCTTCGGCACACCAACTTGAATGCAAGCGTACAGACCCAGGCTGCGACAGATAGGGTGCCCGATCAGGATTTACAAGAGAATCAGGTGAGTGTGGAGGTCTTGGGGGTTATTTCCGTGTCTTACAGAAGCCTCTATTAAAAATTCAGACCTGAAAATATAAAGTACTAACGGGTCTACAATAGAAAAAAAAGTCACAAGTAATTTCTAATATTTCTCCTCAGGTCGAAAGTAAATCAAATCCGGCGCATACTGAGAGTAATAAAGCAAAAAATATAAAAAGAATCCCATTTGATATTGACTACACATGTGAACACTGCAACATTAAATTTAAGGTGAGTTGATTTCCAGTGACAGCTTCTTTCGCATCCTATTTAATGATTCCTCATGTTCTATTTTCTTAGTTTGAATAAGTCTTTGCGGTATTGCATTATTACATAAACTAGATAAACACATTAAACCTGATAAAAAGGTTTTAAATAAATCTTTCAATAACCATGCCATTGCCGTTAAAATGCTTTTAAATATTTTGAGGTAAGTAAGTAATAAATTAACAGTTTCAAAATAGTTGGTACCTAGTTTATTACAATATTATAGTATAAGTACCGACTTACAGGAAATAAAATAGTAGGTATAGCGAAATCTAGATTTTTGTAACATCACTTACGTGCAAACTGCACATAAATTCTTTACGTCCCGTAACCTTAACCCCTCAACCGCAGCGCCGCGGCATGTACGCGAATCACATGCTCAAGCAACACGCGGAACACTCCACCGCGCCGCTGGTGGTACGCGACCGCCGGTACCCGTGCGCGGGCTGCCACAAGCTGTACCGGACAGCACACAAGCGCAAGCTGCACCAGCGGAAACACCACCCGGGTATGTGCTCTGTAGTGTGTAGTGTGTAGCGTGGGACACCCCTCCACCGCGCCGCTAGTCACACAAGGCAGGCTGCCACAAGCTGTACCGGACGGCACACAAGCGCAAGCTGCACCAGCGGAAACACCACCCGGGTATGTGCTCTATACCGGCTCGTGTGTAGCGTGGGACACCCCTCACACTCCACCGCGCCTCTAGTGGTACCAGTTCTGAAACTGGGGTTCATTAGCCCTACCGCTTGGAACGTAATGAGTGAAGTATGAGAACGAATGAATGGAAGAGTGAGTGAGTGGAGATTGAGAGAAGACGGAAAAGACGAAAGTCATATTTTAATATGTAA
The DNA here is from genome assembly GCF_932276165.1 of Plutella xylostella. Classification (NCBI taxonomy): domain Eukaryota; kingdom Metazoa; phylum Arthropoda; class Insecta; order Lepidoptera; family Plutellidae; genus Plutella; species Plutella xylostella. Next base: position 5,325,920 of record NC_063992.1, on the reverse strand, counting down.
ATTTATTAAATCTTGAAAATAAAAGCCAATAAAATCATAACCCAGTCTTTCAATACCACATAGATAACCGTAAATTGTTTCTCCAACAGACCTAAAGAACGACGGCCAGAGTCTAGTAATAGGAGGCATCAGGACGGTGGCGGCCGCGCCGTGCAGCCACTGCCCGCGCCAGTACGCCACGCGAGCCAAGCTTCTGCAGCACATCAGGCAAAGCCATCCCAATGCTGTAAGTACTGCTTATGGTTAATAGACATACATGAATAAAGTTATTATAACTACCTATGCTTAAGTGTTTAGCGCAAATGGTCATAAATCTAAAAATATACTCATGAATTTGAAAATTTTCAAACAGCAGCCATTTTTGAACTTAATCTGTGTGTTAGCTTATGTCAGCTAATGTGACAGCTGCTGTTATCCATTTGACATTTTGAGTTTTAAAGTTCGGTTTGGTTTGTTTACAATTTTCAAGTGTTTTTTTTAAGTATTGCTTTTTTTATTCTTTAAGTTATTTACTATCATCATTGCTAGGTGAAAAAGTATTTTCAGACTTAAACAGATTTTTCATATTATTTTTAATGTCTTCTATTTCACCAGTATATCCATAGTAAATCTTATAGGTTATGTTATTGTTAGTGAGGCAGCAAGATTTATAGATTTTGTTAGTTTAAAGTATGTCTAAAAGAAAACTAGATGAAGAACCGATAAGATGCGAGTGGCTAACAAACGATGCGTTCTATATCAAGTACCACGACGAAGAATGGGGCCGGCCCATTCGCGACAGCCAGAAACTATTCGAGATGATCTGCTTAGAAGGTCAACAAGCCGGCCTCTCGTGGAAAACTATTTTAGATAAAAGAGAAAATTATAGAAAAGTATTCCATAACTTTGATCCACACAGAATATCGCAAATGGCAGATGAAGAGGTCGAAAAGCTTTCACAAAACAATAATATTGTAAGGCACAAAGCTAAAGTTAACTCCATAATTAATAATGCTAAAGCCTATGTCGCTCTTGAAAAAGAGGGACACGATTTTAGTGAATTTATTTGGTCTTTTGTTGAGGGCGAAAGTATTGTAAATAATTTTAAAAGCAACAGTGAAATTCCAACTGAAACATCAATATCTGTGGACATGGCGAAAAGTTTAAAGCGCAAAAAGTTTACTTTTGTTGGCCCAAAGATCTGCTACGCTTTTATGCAAGCTTGCGGATTGGTTAATGATCATTTAGTCAACTGTATTGCTAGAAATACCTAGAATTGGATTGTAGGTACCTTCATCTGATACACATTTAATTAATGAACTTTACACACCGATATAAAGTTATTGTATTTATTTTCAGACCACAGTGAGAGGAACTCCAACAGCACAAATTCGTAAAACCCACAAGAAAAAACAGAAAAAATACTAAATACTCCAATAGTGGCTATGCATGACTCCTTTACAACAAGACCAAAGGAGTTTTCTTAAAAAGTACAGGATATTATATTTACCTATTAAATTTAAATAAAACTTAATGCTGTAAGTAACAAGTAACAATAAAAAATGATAGAATCAAGATGATATGTATATTTACTTACCCTTTTGTACCATTTATTTATGCATGTACTTACCTAGGTATCTATTATATCAAAAAGCATGATTGTTCGTTAAAATTTCCATAACTCTTATGCTAACTTTTGCAAAAGTCAAGTGAGTATTATGAATAGATCGAGAGAGAAAAAATACGTGCTGACTAGAATCAACAACCGTAAGCAAATCACATACCATTCATACCAGCCTACATCATAAATATCCGGTTTCATATCAAATTCCCTATTGATCTGACAAATTAAAACGTCGGCGATATTAAGTGGAAACTATCGGATGTCTCTTTCTTTCCCGTGTGATGCACGCATCTCTAGCGCCATTTGACGTTTACTATCGATCCTTTTGCTGGAGTTGACATTTCTGCCTACTATCAATCACCCTACTTTAGTCCTTTGTTTATCTCCGTAAAGTTATCACTTTGAAGAGGTCCTTGTGTAAGATATTGCTAGTGCAACATTACAGTCATAAAACAAATTAAAACCGCCATATTCTAGAAGAATTTTAATTGAAATTTTAACCAACAGTGTTAATAAAATACGTGTACTTAACTGTAAAGTGTTAATTAACTACGATGTTGGTCGTGAAAAATCAATCATGTGTGTAGTATGCCATTCTTCAACTGTGTGAACTGCAGCAGTATGGGTGTTGAAGAGGGACTTATCGAGGATGAATACGATTTTGCTGAGGATGCTCTGGACTTTGAGGTTAGTAACATTTAATTAGCTTTTACTCTCGGATTTAATTTTTTTATCATTAGTACAAGCAGTAAAGTGACTTTATTGAAGCTTTATAAGGTACTATTTAATGTTTCTTTATGTCGACAGCGATACTGGAAGTCAGTAAACTGTAAAACAAGATATCAAGTAAATATTGTAAACAAAGTAGCATTTCGTTCTCATCACAAGGTAAATACAGATGTCGCTTCACCGCTTGTCCTACTTATTCATCGCGTTTACTCCAGCCACTACTAGATGGCGTTAAAAACGTTTTTTTGGACCAAGTAATAACGAAATCCAAACAGTCTGTTTATTAGTAGAGTGAGTAGTGTAGTGACTAAACGATACATGATTTTTCTTTGCGGCCAGTGTATTATTGTAATTTTACGAGAATGCGGGGCTGCTTGATTGCATTTTGAGCGGGAAAGTGGTAGAAAACCCGGGTAAAGTGCAGTGAAATGGTTTGCAGTAAAAGATGTGGTTGTGGTGCATTTTGCCGAAGATTTTTCTGTGGGGATAAGGATAAAGATCGTGATGAAAAAAACTGCGAAGAAGAAATAGATGAAGATGGAGTTCCTGTTACCTTGGTTTGTTTTTTTGTCTGGTGACTCAAGACCTACCTGATTTATAGTACATAATTTGTTGCATACAAAAAGTTGAATCGAATGTTGTCATCAAGCACTCTTTTTTATAAATAAACAGTCGTCAGTGATTATTTTTGTATTTGCGGGTAGTTGCCCATTTTGAGGAGGGTAGTTTACAAAGGACTTATATTATGTTGATGCTAGACAATCTTCAATCAATCAATTCAATCTTACTGAAAATATAATTTTGTGATTTATAAAGTGTTTCCTTATAATAATGCTATTCAAACATCTACGAAATCGAAATGACACACTGCTGACCACACCCATGGTTAGTTAAGTTAAGGATAAGTAAACTTCTTCATAACTCTCTCGAGCTTATCTAAGTAGGTTACTGCAATAATTAGCATTAGTTTGTATTGGAAGTAGACCGATTTTTACTGTTACTTATCGTAGTTAGTATAGTCTTCCCATTAGCTGAAATTAGCACGTAGGTATGTAGCATTTTACTGTATAGGTGCGTTATAATTTATAATAAGGTTGCTAATACCTATCGTCTCTAATTAGAATAGAACAGGGCTACATACTGAACACGGTTTTTTACCATTTTTGGGGTCAATATAAATACACACATTAAGTAGGTACTTACCTACAAAAAATCCGTGAATGTTTACAAATATTAGATACGGTACCCACCTAGGTACATAATTATGCAGCTATTATGTCCCTGAAAATGGTACAAAAGTGTAGCGACTACCGTGTGAAAATACACTCTAGTTGTTTATTTTCAGAAATACGCGCAGTGAAGGCGAGTGCAAGCTAGAGGCCACGAGTGTACTACTCAACTCTATTGTTTTGTTTTTAATTGCAGCCAATACAGTTGTAACAGATATGAATAATAAATTATTATTGATTTAGTTCCAAATATACCTAATGCAATTATATGAACAGATCGTACTAGGGTATTCTACCCCAATGAAAGTTCAATTTTCATGTTGCCCAATAGAAGAGATTTAAAATTTGAATTCTAACTGTAGCTTGGCCAAATGTGTGTGGCTATTGATCCAAGATTCTAAGCTCGTGCTATGGGATGGGGAGCCGTATGGCGTTGCCAGGTTACCAGCTATATTCATTGGGGTCAAGCACGCAATATTTCAGTAAGATTCAGCGATACGTTTTGTTATACTTGGCATACTTATATCATCATCATTGGCCACAGCATCTATATAGATGATTGTTGCAGCGCTCGTGGGTCAAGAGTTACGACGGCAATACAAACTAATGCTAATTATTGCAGTAACCTACTTAGATAAGCTGGCATACTTATAACACCCCACTTTTTCATCCATGGGTAAAACTATTGATTTGGCCATGTAATTGCTGACGCCATTGACCTGTGTCTCTAGCTCTGCATTAGCTACCTGGCACGGAGCCAGTTTCATCGTGTCATGTATTTCCTTTCAATCTTCTGAAACTGCTGGCTTGTGTGCTAGGAAAATATTTCTATACGATGATAGGTCGTCTATGTTTTCATATATTCTTAAGTATATTTTTTTCGTTTTCCCAAATTATAACTATCCATTATTTATTTATTAATTAACGATAAGCTATTAGCCTAATTTTAGTACGAGTTCTACTATGTATGTATACTAAGTCAATATGTACCTATAGGTACTTTTATCGCTACCTCATACCACAGCAACGTTTGGGACATGAAGTCATCGCGCCGCAGGTCGGTCCTAATTGGGCGCAGTCAAGGCATCATGCCATTCATGCCACTTGTACACAGGTGCCACTGAGGACCTACTTGACCTGAATTTACAATTGATTTCTTACTTAAATCTGCAGGTTATAATCAAAAGAGTATAGGTACTAACGGATACAATTAAGTATATCGGTAGATATAGGTTATTCGCGTTTTACATTAAGTACTTAGTTATTAAAAATAATTGTTAATAGGCATCGAAGTAGAAACTTCGTTTTTTTGTAGGTGGGTTATCATCTGGATTCTGGATTTATCTATGAAATCCTAGCATAAAATTTAGTGCTAAACTAACACTGTCCTCTCTGACGAGTCTCTTACCATGCCATATGCCATATAATGTTCCTTGTGGTTCCTTGCCATAATTATATGCTTACCATACCATCAATATATTGTGGTAAATAAAACTTCGAAAAATTGGCATAAGCTTTATCTAGGTAGTTGGATTAAAAATATATCTTATCATTTCCTTTGCTACAAACATGAGCATTTTTGAAGTGACGTTTATTGGATAGTGTAATATTCAATCTTGTTGGTGCTGGTTTGGTTTTTAATTTTATATAACTACTAGCATAATATTTAATCACATTCCTAGTCATAAAAACTTCCCAGTAGCCCAGTACGTACCTAAGGTTAAAATACCCTCCTGAACTTTATCTGTTCGGTATGTCGACTTTCTATGTAGATATAGACAACGAAGAACAGTTTGATGATGAATTGGAAAGTGCTGATTCAATTTACATTGGACTTCAGGTAATTACCTAGTCTTTAATTCAAGTATCAATTAAGTTCCATTACCAGAAACATTCATGTAACTAAACTGTCTAGACGAGACAGAGTTGAACTAGAACTTCTGGACTAGAAAACCTTAATTATTCACTCTTGAACATATAAGTACGGATACGCTTAAGTTGGTAATTATTTTCCTAGTTATCTGAAACAATAATGATAATAGGTATTCCTTTATTACAATTTACCGAAGTACATAATTTACTACAGGCCATAACAAAGCGGTTTATCTTGAGATGCGTATCACCGTATTTTTTTATCGCTTAATGAGAATCCATGAGCGCGTATTGGTGGGCACGCCTAGTCTAGCATGGCTTGCGGTGAGGAAACTATGCTAGTTCTCTGGCGCTTGCTGAACTCGCTTTGTCCTCCGCAGACGCAGTTGGCAGAGTCCAGGGACGTCAGGTTTCTGCAGCCGCTGACGGAACCCCTCCGCATCGGGTCCCATATCGTGTGCACGGGGACCCCTGATGAAGACTTGCCGTGGTGAGTAAGATTCCGTTGGTGTTATTGTGCTTTTCAAAATAAGTAAGTAAGTACTTAACTCTAGGTTATTTTATGGATTATGGTTTATGTTAGCTGTGATGATCACGCAGAGCCGGTAAAAATTGTTAAGCTAGGTTAACCTTCTACTTACGCATTATCGACCGTTTATTGTATTGATAAGACAACACAATAGGAAGGTCTAAGTCGTTTCAATTTTAATGTTGTCTATCCTGATGATGGACGTTTTTCGTCTTCAGTCTACACATAAAGAAGGAACCAAGCTACGTTAATTATTCAAAAGGAAACTGATGCAGAAAATAGATAGATTCATAAAGCTTGTATACAAACACATAGGTACATACTAACTCAATCTCATTTCTATCATCGTAATCGTAGATTTTGTTCTTCATCTTAAAACTTTCGTTTACGCTTCAGCACGGTTCGATACCTGCTAACTTTCTCCTCACCAGACCACAGCCATCAGCTCCACACGCGTCAAAACTGTAATCGTAGATTCAACCCCAAAATAAGATGTCGATGAAGATGTCGAGAGTCAATTTAGTACCTATGTTCCTATATGAAATTAACTCCTCGCGCACATGCGGAGCATGAAAACCAAGAAAGTTCGGGAGTAAATCTCACAGTTTCCTCCTTCCCCACAGGTTCACCATCAACATCGGCACGGGCGGCGCCATGGAGGCGCGGCCCGACGTCGCCGTGCACTTCAACGTGCGCATGCCGCAACGCTACGTGGTCCGCAACACGCGCCGCCACGCGCGCTGGGGGCCCGAGGAGAACACTTCCTTCAAGTGAGTGCACATAACATAGTCCACATATCCGATCAGCCAGTCCAGGTACTGGTAATCGAGCGACTGCAGTCCGCCAAGCAGACGGACTTCAAGTCATTCCGTCTTCGTGTTCCCGGCGACCAGCAGAAGGTTCTAAAAGACTTCTGGCCAGCGGGAATCATTTTCCGTCGCTACATGGAGGTGAAAGATACTATTAAATCCCCTGTTACTAGTGCTAGAGTTTAAGTTAGTTTTCTTTTTATTATTATAATAACTAGTTATATTGCGTTAATATTTATTATTTTTGTATTTTTAAAAATGTATAGTGTTTTGTTTATAAAAGGTATGGGCCACTGATGCCTGAAATAAAGGATTATTATTAAATTATTATTATTATAGTGCCTACTGCTTCTGAGCTAGCTCTTATAGCGTGTAGGTGACAGACAGTAGAGCTGGCGAGTAGTAGAGCTGGGTTTGCCATCGATCGTGGTCAATGAATAAAATAAATACTTAATGACTGAGAAATCGGAGAATACCGTCTTGAAAAGGCATGGAAGCCTGGAAGGATAACGACAAGGCTTCAAATATATTCTACTGTTATTGTGGTCTTACCTAGTTGCTGATTGCCCAGTCTATGCATATAAGTATAACATATATTTTGGAGTCTGTCTGCTGTCTTCATACCTCCTACAATCCATCGTTGTACAGTCCTGCCCACTATTACAAGTACCTACAACATTATCACATACATACTTCCCATATAACCTCCTTGCTTGTCCACTTCCAGATCATTCCCGTTCAAATTCGAGCGTCCGTTCACAATAGAAGTGATAGTGGACGAGTTGGAGACGCTCTGGGCGGTTGACGGCGCTCACTACTGCAGCTACGCTCACCGCAACCCCGCGCCCTTCGCCGCCGCCTGGGTGCAGGTCATCGGAATAAGAGATGCGAGTCTCAATGTGCAGACTTGCGATGTTTACCCGATGTTGGCGCCGCCGCCGCTAGAGGTCAGTGAAGTGAAAAAATTTAGTGTGTCGGTGACAATATAGCTAAGCTTTCTAGGGTTTGGTGAAAAGATTATCGTTTGTCGCTGACTGCGAGAAAGCGAAACTGGATTCAAATATTTTGACTTCGGAAAAGATGATTGTAAACTGCCAACAACTGTTGTTTAAATTCCTACAGATCATGTGTTTCATGTATGACAAGAAAATACTTATCTTACAAGTTCAAGATAGGTAAACATTATGTTCAATGCACTTAGATTATGAATGAAAATAACCGTTATCTATGTACATATAATTACTGGAATATAGGTAGGTATATATTAGGTATGCGTGTTTACTGGTTATTCTAATTTAATGTCTTCTTAATTGGGTACTTATGTGATAAATTTACACTTCACACATTTTATACCAATAACAAGTAATATTACATGATTTTCCAGTAAATAGCTATATTTTGACTATTTCAGGTACCAAAGAGAGCCAGTTATGATTCTGAACCTGATGTGGACATAGACTGGCAACCCAACGTCATAGCGAGCTTAGAGAATGGCATCCCCGAGGGCTACCAGCTTGTGCTGAAAGGAAGGTGAGGGTAGATAGAGGTACCTACTCAGAAGTTATGTAGGTATAATGTGATCTGTTATAATATAGTTCTTCTTATGATGAAAGATAATAAATCACAAAGGAAAAGCCCTTGTAACATAACCATTAGTGGCTCAGAAAAGATGAAACATCTGCCGATTTTAGATTTTGCATTCCAAAAATGTAATCTCTAACCACCCCTTAATTCCCCCTGCTTGTACATTTACACATCAAGGATGGTGTTACCACACTCACCGCAATCTCGGGATCCAATACTCCAGACTTGCCCGTACCTTTATTCTCCACAAGCCCATATACGGTCACCACTCACCACAACCTCTCTCTCCCCCAGACTCCGCCCCCTGCTGCACTCCTTCACCCTCGACCTGACATTTACGAACCACCAAATAAACTGTCACCAACTCACCACTCATAACCTCTTTGCCCCCAGACTCCGCCCCCTGCTCCACTCCTTCACCCTCGACTTAACAGACCGCGCGAGCGAGTGGCCGCGCGCCAACGTGCATCTACACGCGAACCTGCGAGCGCACGCCGACGCACAGCTGTCGCGGCAGCTCGTCGTGCTCAACGCGTGGCTCGGAGCCTGGGGGGCCGAGAGACGGCAGCGGAGCGCGCAGCTCGTGCCGGGGACTAAGGTATGCTGCAGGTTCTTTTAGAGCTTAGGCGGATTGCTGGTACTGGCTGGATGAAGAAGGGACCAAGATATGCTGCAGGTTATTTTTAGACCTTAGGCGGGTAGCCAATACTGGCTGGATGAGGATGGCCGAGTACCGAGTGTTGTGGCGCTCCTTGAGAGAGGCCTATGTCCAGAAGTGGATGACTATTGGCTGATGATGATGTTTGTATGTTCAGAAGTGCATGATTATTGGCTGATGATGATGATGGTTATTTTATTTACCATTTAGTTTTAGTATAAGTACCATTATGTTTCTGACAAAATCGTTTCCTAAATCTGAAAGCTGAAGTGGCAGTGGGCCGGCAATAGTCGATAGGGTAAAACCTAAGTAAGTTGATTGAACCTTCATGATCCTCCATCAATGGGAAGTCTGCTGGCTCTTTAGTCTAGTCTAGTCATCAGATCAATAAATAGTTGGTCGGAGGTCTAGTCTGTATTATTATTCTTGGTGTCCCTCTCAGTAGGCAGAGGGCAGACACTATTATTTTTCCATCCCTGTCTGTCGATAGTAGCCAACTTTTATTACCTCGTCTCACGGAGTACGTTAAATTAGTTTTACGTCTGTGCTGGTATTAGCAAGTCTACCAACTAAACCATTTTTTTTCTAAATCCACAGACAACATTCCGCATAGTCCGCGGGCCGGGCGAGTGGTCCGTGTACGCGGACGGGCTGGTCGTCGGCGAGCTGGAGTACCGCGCGCACCCGGACGGGGTCAAGGCGCTGCGCATCCGGGGCGACTTCTACCCGGACGACGTGTATCTGTGTCCGAATGCCTACACGCCCGCGCCGCGCACGAACAGCTTCGATGCTTGAGTCGCGCCACAGAGTAAAATTAAAGTCTGTTTTCTAATCTCAGACACTAAATTGACAGATTCTGAACGGTTCATCAACAGTCGACTGTCCCGCCAATAATGCGCCAATAGAACGATACGTCACTGAAACGCGTGACAATCGACTGTTCATGAACCATTCAGAATTTATGAAGATAAAAAACAGACTGTACGTAAAGCACAGTCACACCGCTAGATATCCAGCGAACTAGGCTACAGATTATATAATATATTAGTTAGGCGGGCGAATGAAGTTTAAAGTTTCAGGTTAGTCGGTACTTGGTAGCTCGCGGTTTGAACCGAAGTATATAAAGAGGTACAATGGGGTTCGCCCGTCTATCTCTGTCGCTTTATCTGGCGGTACGGCCTACGCTTAAGATTATAAAAGTTTAAAGTTAAGTTATAGAAGAAGCTAGTCCTTAGTAAAGCAAAAGTTTAAAACATATGACAAAACTCTTCGCTCTTTTGTAAAACTGAGTTAATCGGAAGTATTTGATGACTGAATTTAGTTAGATAGCGAAATTTTCATTCTCAGTAATCGGTAGCTAAATTGGAACGTTTTTTTTACAAAGGACTCTTTTATAAACTGAAATGTATGATCCACTTAGGAATCTCTTTAGTTAGCCTCTCGTAGAAAGTGGATAAGATACAATCATGTAAAACATTATGGTAATTTATTATGAAATTATGATTCAAACTCAACACCACTGCCACATTCTATCTTCCATCTTAAATGTCTAAATATAAATAGGATTATATTCTAATAAGGAAGGCCACCAGATTAGTGATGAAAGTAACAACAAGGTGATAAATTGATAATAATATTGAGTGCATGAAGAGTCCTAAGCAGTGACATTTACAGTGTGGCCTTTTGAAGCTAAGCTACAAGCAAAGTACAATAATTATTTAATATTGACTAAGATATTTCTATAAAATATATAATTGTTGCTTATGATTGTGCTATATTATTATGCAAACGATATAGGTCCTTGACTGAAAGTGATGGCCAGCATTTAAGCTTATATTATTATGTATTACCTACTCTAAAACATAGATATCTATGCTATGCTTTTGAAATGTATTCGAATGTTATATGTAAATGAAATGTATGAGTTAATTTAATTAGGTAAGTGTTAAAGTATTGATGTTAATAAGTGGTTAGGAAGTTAAGATGTTATATTCTATGAAAATTAAGACTATTGTTATGGAATTGTGGAATGCAATGTATGAACTACACGATGTATTAATAAAATGTTCACGAACACATCAAATGTGGTTTTTATGCTTAAAGGTACCTACTGTGTGGAGGGGGGAGGCAAGCTACAAGTTAATTTAAATAACTGCGAGTCATGGAAGTAATAAGTACCTATGTACTTACGTCCAAGTACTTATTACTTCCATGCTGTAAGTACCTAATCATAGGATAGATCATAGTCCTGGGGAACAAACAGTTTAGATTCTCTCGCCTGTGTAGACGGTCCCTAATAAACTGTTTATGGTTTTGGTACTCGTTTGTTTCTGTTAGCATTGCCGGACTTTAATACAACTATAAAAAAAATACAGTAAGGGTATTTTATTATTCTGAGGATAACTTTACTATTTGTATTTCTACGCAACACACTGTCAGCTGTCATATTTTGACAATTCAAACTTGTCAAAGTTTCCCTTTCATTTACAAGGGTAAATAAAGTTTTAAAATACCCTTGTTTTGAATTAAAAATACCAAGAAACTCCCAAATTAGTCTACCACGGCACTCTCCTTGAAGCTGTAAGTAATAATTCCCTCTGAATATCATTAAAAAAAGTTTATTTTCGCCGGCTACATGACATGACTAACTTTTATATGTTTGACCTTGTGAAGGTGACCGATATCGAAGTTTGTCGCCGACTCGCCGAGGCCAGCAGTTGTGGTCCGGCCGTGTAGCGAGCTGGTGCCGTGTGCGAGTAGTACATACCAGTAAAGATGAGCGTGCAATCTGACTCGGAGAAGCGCAAGCAGATCTCCGTCCGCGGGATCGTGGCGGTGGAGAATGTGACGGAGGTGAAGAAGGCGTTCAACAAGCACGTCCACTACACGCTGGTGAAGGACCGCAATGTGGCCACCCCGCGCGACTACTACTTCGCGCTGGCCCACACCGTGCGGGACCATCTCGTGTCCCGCTGGATCCGGACACAGCAGTACTACTATGAAAAGGATCCCAAGGTAAGCAAGTACATATGGTTTTATTGGTCTTGCGATTTATAAAAATAATGTGCTTGGTCTCATTGTGGTGTTTTATGGTAAAATCACAGAAGACCCTAGAATTAAAATTTACATACCCTCACTTTTTTGAGATTTTATTAAATTAGATCACTTGAAAGTCTTTAGTGATGCGTACTGTTTATTTACAATGTAAATAATTTAATACTTATCAAAAATGGATCACCAATGCACCTTTTACTGGTGTTGGTGGTACCATAATTGTGTTTATGATAATTAGGTACTTACGTGATAAACAGTTATTGTCACTCATATTTTCATTTAAATTATCAAGAATTGCAACAATACGAATCCATGTTACTTAATTAAACTATTTAGTACTTAGAAATTATTAATCTTATTAACTTAAAAACAACAGTTCAGTAACTTACTGTAGAGCATAGCAACTCAACAATAAATTGAATACTTACCTAATTAATAAGTAATCTCTGAGTTAATTGGAACATGGAGATACTGGTCCCCCTAGCTCAATGAACTCACAAACTTATACTTCCAACTAGCAATTTGGGTTTTCATAGCTCTATCTATGTAACTTGTTATTCTTGACTTTTATTTCAACATGAAAGAAAACATTCAATTGAAAGGAAAATTTAGCAAGAAATTGGCATCTTATTCAACTATTGGAGAAACTATAAAAAGTTATTATACTTTACAAACAGACAAATTGAGCAAGCATTTAAAATCACCTTTCTTTTCTCATCTAGCGTGTCTACTACCTATCTCTGGAGTACTACATGGGCCGTTCCCTCCAAAACACGATGATCAACCTGGGCATCCAGGGCACAGTGGACGAGGCCCTGTACCAGCTGGGTCTGGACATCGAGGAGTTGGAGGAGCTGGAGGAAGATGCTGGTCTGGGTAATGGAGGCCTCGGAAGATTGGCTGCCTGTTTCCTGGACTCCATGGCCACCCTGGGGTTGGCAGCTTATGGATATGGTAAGATTAATTATGAATACTGTATAAAAACTAAGTAAAGATGTCATCTGGGGAGATTTCTTTATTATTATTATTTTCTTTATTCCAATTTCAGTTTACTTTAAAAAGAAAGAAGTACTCTATTGACCGTACTGCTCATCGTATATTTGAACTTTAAAATACTGAGTTGAATGACCGGGCAATAAAACGAGAGTACAATTTGCAAACACCTATTGAAATAATCTAAGAAGTCTGAAGGTCAAAAGAACATAAAGGAGAAAAATAAGTGCAATCGTCGTTGTGTGTTAGCCATAAACGTCGTAGTTTTATGGTAAACAAGTTGATTACAACTGGCATTTAAACTGGCCCATGTCCAACATTATAGTACTAAATGGTCATACATAATTTTCTATACCAAATTAAAGAGTGTGGATAGTGTTGGCTGTTGCATACAGTATGTGAATATTTACATCTAAAAAAATAATAGTTACTATCTACTACCATCTGTAATGTGTAGTTAAATTCTGTAGTTAAATAGCTTAAGTTTCTTAACTTTGCCTACAAATAGATCAATAAACTATTTGCAACCTTGACCGTTTTCAGAGTCAAAATACAAGTAGTGTTCTTTATCATTATCATTCGCTGAGCACGTGCTTTTATGTAAACTTAAATGATAAAATAATACCGAGCTTGCCTGCCGACAGAACACGAGATAATCTATACGTAATAATATATATAATAATTTCTTTAACTCTTATCTAGTAATTTTATTTTGGTTGTTGATAAAAGCACTATTTTGATAAAGATAATAGTTGCATTATGCAACGACACTGAATTGCACCAAGGATCTTTACATTAATATCAGTATTAGGTAAATATATTGCTGCCTTGTTTAGACAGACTAGATTAAATGCTACCAAACATGTTTATTTCATGATGTATATAGAGTTAAACCGACATAATTAATTCCGTTGGCCTAAGAACTATTTGCGGGGCCTCTTCTCGGGGATCATAGCTGAAGACCACCCCAATCCACTATTTTATTTTGGCAAACGATGCCCCAAACACCCTGTATAGGTATATAGTTTATTTCATTGGCATACCAAGCACAGAAAGCAAAAGTGCTAGGTATGCTGGATAGCAGTTCTGCGTATTGAGCGCTATCATCCCAGCTACCTCCGCTAACTCCACCCTACCTCCGCAGGCATCAGATACGAGTACGGCATCTTCACGCAGAAGATCGAGAACGGCGAGCAGCAAGAGGAGCCCGACGACTGGCTGCGCTACGGCAATCCGTGGGAGAAGGCGCGGCCTGAGTTCATGCTGCCCATCAACTTCTACGGCAGGGTCGTTGACACGCCGCAGGGGAAGAAGTGGGTGGATACTCAGGTATGTTGGTTGCCTATAGGGGTTTGATCATGTAGCCTGTGATGTGAGGAGTGTGTCTATTAGGCTCAACTCACACTGTCTCTGAGTTGAAGCGAAGCGTCACGTCGTCAAGTCGACTCCCCGCGTGCATCCATACATTGCTGTGGAAGTTTATGGTTCCATTTTTCTTGTATATCTCGGAAACTATGGCTCTAAGAAAAAAAAAACTTTTACTCAAACACTCTACAAAAATGTCCGGTGCATATTTTTGCAGGGATCAGATTAAAATAAAATAAAGATCAACTACCTATGTACCTACCTAGTACCTATTTATCTATTTATTGAAATATGCCCCAGTTACCATCACGAAGGCAGACATTGGCCTTATTACTCTGAGACCATGTGAATAAAATCCGCCGGCTGCATTTGCTTCAGTCTGAAGGTCAAATCTGTCTATCGATCTGGGTGTTTGACCTCTTTGACCCCTGCGGCGGGATCTCAAGTTAGTGCTTGGCTTATGTAGTTGTCCGACTTGAATAGAATGGATGTTGTCTTTTTGAGGATTGATGCGGAGAAATTTATCACGTTCCGCACTGCCCTGCCTTTCATTTGACATTGGAAAGTAGATCATAATAAGCAAATGAAAGACAATGTGGAAAACCTATTTACAACTACAACAGATTTTGATAAAATTATTTCTTTTTCATTTTGGATCGTAATCCATTACCTTACACAATATTTATTTATAGTTTTATCACCTATCGTATACCTACCACTTATGCTTACACAGAAATACTTTCTAGTTATTTAATCTGGGCTTACGTTTGCAAAGCCGGTACCTAAGGTCAGATTAGAATGGCAACATGCTGTTTTGACCGAGTTGTTTACTCCATGTATGAACTCAAGGCATTGCATTAGATAATTGTAGCGTAAATATTATGTTAAAATGCACTCGTGCAATATTTATGATAGCGGAACATGTGAATGATTATCGAATGTTTTAATCAAGAGAAACTTAATCTTATTATAATAAAATTATTTCCTTGTGGGTTGACTGGTAGAAAATGCATATACTATATCGCATTAAGTCCACCATTTTACAGTAATGTTTAGCGGCCCTAACAATAAATTGACTCGTGTTCGATGTTAAATACGATCGAGGTTACAACCTGCGACCTCATGAGTGATAAGCACCGAGATTGCTCAATGGGCTGCCATGCCGCTTAGCAATAAATAATTATTGCATATATTAATATGCATTCTATCTTCGGTATTTCCGGGTCGGTATAATAGAGTGATTAAAGTTATACAGCGAAAATCGGATGACGAGTAAGCTACCTTTGGGCTTGCAGTTTTAAGAATAGGCATGTCATAAAATTTTCAAAACTACTACATACATAAAGTCTTGCAACGGTATACCAATAACACGAGCATAACATTAACGCCGCATTAATGTAATGAATGCTGCCTTATCTCTTATCACACGCCACTATGAGTCACTCTCATTGTTTCCAGCTATCAATCATGATGTTCTGACCCACCTTTACGTGTTATTGTAGATTGAACGTTACGCGTGTTTGAATAAAGGTTGTTTTCAGATCGTGTTCGCCATGCCGTATGACAACCCCATCCCCGGGTATCAGAACAATGTCGTCAACACGCTGAGGCTCTGGTCCGCCAAGAGCCCCAACGACTTCAACCTTAAGTTCTGTAAGTTGATGTAGAATATAACATTGATTGATTCTATACATAGATAGCATGCCCTAAACCTAAATAAAAATATAAATTTTAATCGAAAGCCAGATTGAAGAGAGGTAAATAAGGGTTCAGTCGTTATCCAGACATCATGCATGCATACATCGGGGGTTCTCCAAGAGAGCGCCATAAACCTCTAATAATAGATAGATAGATAGATAGATAATTCTTTATTGCACACAAACACAGAAATTACAATAGAATATGCACAACATAGACGGTACAAATGGCGGCCTTATTACTAAGAGTAATTTTTATTATAATAGTCTTTATTCAGCCATCAAGCACGCACTAGGTCGCCGATCCTCGGACAGCATATCTTCATTAAATTATAAAATACCTATCTACTCTTTCCAGTCAACTCCGGCGACTACATCCAGGCAGTCCTGGACCGCAACTTGGCGGAGAACATCTCTCGCGTTCTCTACCCCAACGACCACTTCTTCGAGGGGAAGGAGCTGCGGCTGCGGCAGGAGTACTTCATGTGCGCGGCCACTCTGCAGGACATCGTGCGCCGCTACAAGTCATCCAAATTCGGCTGCCGGGACGCCGTCAGGACCACCTTCGATAGCTTGCCCGAAAAAGTCGCCTTACAACTCAACGATACCCATCCCGCTTTAGCCATCCCAGAGCTGCTGAGAATCTTGGTGGATATAGAGAATGTGCCGTACGATCAAGCCTGGGATTTGGTGGTTAAGTGCTGCGCGTATACTAACCACACGGTGTTGCCGGAAGCGCTGGAGCGCTGGCCCGTATCGATGCTCGAGAATGTGCTTCCACGTCACATGGAGCTGATCTATCATATCAACTTCCTGCATCTGAAGGAGGTGGAGAAGCGCTGGCCCGGTGACTTCGACAAGATGCGCCGCATGTCGTTGATTGAGGAGGAAGGCGAGAAGCGAGTCAACATGGCAAATCTGTCGATCGTGGGGTCCCACGCAGTCAACGGAGTGGCAGCCATCCACTCAGACATCCTCAAAGTGACCATCTTCAAGGACTTCTACGAGATGTGGCCGGAAAAGTTCCAGAACAAGACCAACGGTATTACCCCGCGGCGCTGGCTGCTGCTGTGCAACCCTGGTCTCTCTGACCTGATCTGCGACAAGATCGGCGAAGACTGGATCGTCCATTTGGACAAACTCAGCGAATTGAAGCGCTGGGCTAAAGACCCGGCGTTCCAGCGGGCCGTCATGAAAGTCAAGCAGGAGAACAAACTAAAACTGGCTTCTTTAATCGAAAGAGATACAGGGGTGAAGATAAACGTGGCGTCGATGTTCGACGTGCAAGTGAAGCGTATTCACGAGTACAAGCGGCAGTTGCTGAACATCCTGCACGTGATCACGCTGTACAACCGCATCAAGCGCGACCCCTCGGCAGTGGTGACTCCCCGGACCGTCATGATCGGCGGGAAGGCGGCTCCTGGATACTACACGGCTAAGTGGATTATAGCGCTGGCTTGCGCCGTCGGCAACACCGTAAGTTGTAAATTATTTTCTTATTTATAGTTATCGCAAACTTAAACTTTTAATCCGGATTGTGAGTCTTGAAAGGCACACAAATCAACCATTAGCTGGAGCATTCCCAGACTCTTACATAAAGTTACCTTTTGAATGAGCCAGGTATAACGGCTAACATACAGTAATCATTATAATACGTTACATCTGAATGCAAGACGCAACTACCTACATTTTAAAATTATAAACAAAAAAGTGCCAAAACGAACGTATTATTTTACATCGATCAAATATAAAATCCCTGGTAACATGGAATCCAACCAATGATAAATTTGATTAGCCATGTTCTTTTTAGGCCTAGGTATTTAATGAACGTTTTATATTGACTCCACATTAACCCCTCTGCTGTCGCAGGTGAACAACGACCCCGACGTGGGCGACAAGCTGAAGCTGATCTTCTTAGAGAACTACCGCGTGACGCTCGCGGAGCGCGTCGTGCCCGGCGCTGATCTCAGCGAGCAGGTCAGTGACCTACACATAGGCGTATACAGGGTGTTGCAACAATGTGACTAAGGCCCGTCTAAAACAGATTTGATAGTTCGTCGAAAACTATAAAAGTTTCAGTTTTCTCATATACAGAGTGGCGCTTCTAGCGGAAACAATCATAAAACTTTTGACAGATAATGTATGCAGGTAACAGAAGAAAACCAAAACTTTAATGGTTTACATAAATTGTAATACTCGTACTAGAGGCCAGGGTTGATTTTTCAATGGTCAGATAAGTTATCTATGGGTATGGGGAATAATTCATATGCCGTCGTGTCAGAATGTTTGTATAAGACAATGACAGCAACAATTTTATTCCTCAGATAAAATTTATACTTATAATTATTGAAAAATCTGCCCTAAATGAGTAATCCAGAATAATCTTTGTTGCCATATACCTATAATTAAAAGTCACGTGACCAACAAAGTTTCAATGAAGAAGCAAATTAACTTGGAACAAAAGTTGTATAGAATGACTCCCAAAATCACCCCCTTTCAGATTACTATACTTACCCTTTGCAAAACCCTCTATGATTAATCTTTAGTCTTAATGAATTCCTATGCCATAAACTCATAATAATATAAGATTTTTAATGATTCAGATCTCGACGGCGGGAACAGAGGCATCGGGTACCGGCAACATGAAGTTCATGTTGAACGGAGCTCTCACTATCGGTAAGTTTGACATCAAACTCAAAAGTTATCTATTCATCGTATGCTTTTCAAATTTAGAACGTCAAAATATTACAATCAAAGCTTAGGGCGCCTTCAAATGTGAAAATCCATACAGAAAAACAACGCGCTATTGCAGCGCGGCACACGCTAAACGCTGCGCTCTGCCGCTACCAAGAGGCTGTGAAAACCCTTATAATAATGTCAAATAACACTTTATCGGTATTTTCCATTAAAAGAACCACGTTTGGCGGCTGGGCACCCGCTGTGAAATGCTGTGTGATATTGACTTGATTGAATTTCTTACAGCATCATCTAGCATCTAGCTCGATTCTAGCACATCTTAGTACCAATTTCCGACAGTTACAACTATACTTTCCCATGCCTACTACCTAATACCTATTTAAATGTTCCACCCTGTACCTGTATACACTGTATTTACTGTCCAGGCACGATGGACGGCGCCAACGTGGAGATGGCGGAGGAGGCGGGCGAGGAGAACTTCTTCATCTTCGGCATGAGGGTCGAGGACGTGGAGGCGCTGCAGAAGAAGGGGTAAGTCTATATGACATCGATCTATGGATATCCACGCTAGCACCAACAAGTGAACAGTGAATGGTTTATCATGATTATGGCTGTTTTTAACAGCACGCGAGATTACACGCCATTTTTCAAAATGAATGCGTTGCCATACAATGAATACTTGTATGAACACGAGTGGGCGTGATCAAATCCGCATGATGTTAAAACAATCTATCACTGGCCTCTACGTCTTTTACAGGAGATTTTATTCATTGAATGGTTTATAGGTGATTGGTAATTGTTTAGGTTCTTTTATGCTACTACTTCTTCAGAATAAGCCCCAGTTCGAAACAAAGCCTCTAATACAGAATCTTTCCTAAGTTGTTATTGCTATTTAAAAAGAGTGTTGTGGCTCTGTGATTCTGTAAGCGTCCACTGCTTGACATAGCCTGCCTGTCCAACATGATAATGATTATGAATGCAGCCTAGATCCGTAATTATAGTCCAACTATAAAGTCCTGGCAGAGAGTGCGATTTTGCTAAGACTTTTTATTATTATCAGTTTCTTACTTACATTTTTAATATAAAATACCGTTTGGTTATGGCTTTTAACGGATTTGTCCTTTAATAAATACATATAATACATCGATTAAATACGGTTTGTAACCATTAATTAGAATCCACTTACGTTTTAAGGACTTAATAGTTTTACTGTAATGTTAGCACTTGCGTTGGAATCTCCGTAACCCCTCATCTGTCTACAGATACAACGCGAACGACTACTACGCCCGCAACCCGGAGCTCCGGCAGTGCATCGAGCAGATCCGGTCCGGGTTCTTCTCGCCGGGTGAGCCGGGCAAGTTCGCGCCGCTGGCCGACATCCTGCTCCAACACGACCGCTTCCTGCACCTCGCCGACTACGACATGTACGTCGCCGCGCAGGAGAAGGTGGCTGAGGTCTACCAGGTATGGATGTAGGGAAAACTAGGTTAATTTACAGGAGAATTATACAGGGTGTTGCAAAAAGAGGTAGTAAGCCAAAAAAGAGACACTAAAGTAAATTAAAAATATGTATATATTTAGAAAATTAGCAGATTAATTCTAACTTCCAGAAGATTTGTTAAACTTTAATTGATCGTGGTGACAAAATTCGTCTAGCCAAGCTAGTCTTAAAAGGACAGAAAAAGAAGCTAAGCACAACCGGATATACCGTCTTCGATTATACATAAGTACACAGTATACACACTCTCACGACTTGTGGCGCATGGGATATTGTTATGAAGTCGGGGCGGCATGAACTTGGTTAGTTTGCATACTATCATGTTCACGACGGTAATGTCCGAAGGCAAGTGGCTCGCGACGCACCCACAAGTTTATTTGTACATTATTTTAACCGATTTTCTCGTTCACAGGACCAGGCGAAGTGGGCAGAGATGGTGATCATGAACATCGCGTCTTCTGGAAAGTTCTCTTCGGACCGCACCATCGCGGAGTACGCTCGCGAGATCTGGGGCGTCGAGCCTTCATGGGAGAAACTACCTGCCCCCTAAGCTACTCTCCACCCTAAATACAACCCTGTAAAGTCGCATTTTGTGTAACCGTCATCGCAGTTTTGATGAGCGAGAGAGAACATAGTCCTCTGTATCTTTTATTTAAATGTCGAATTTGAAAATCCCTGTGAATGTTTGTTTATCTCTCTAATACTAAACTGTTTTATTTACATACTTCTAGTCCTAATCAATGTCTAAAATATAAAAAGAGCGTTAAATATGAAATGTAGGTTTTAGAGTGAAAGACTAAGGTCTGTTATAAATGTTATAATAAAAAGAAGCACTATATAGTTTATAGAATAAGTGCAACTATATTTATATACTTAAATTTTATATATTTGTTAATGTTTTGTTTGTAAGATGAGATAGAAATGTTATTAAAATATTTATATTTATAAAAAAAACTTTGTTTGCTACAGCAATTTTAAGACTAAAATGTTAGTGAATTTGTTGGGCTATATTTATAGATTAATTATATTTACAATATTTTTTATATTGGTTGTAGGTTGCTACACTGTGTTATCAATTAAATAGACCTAGTTTGGTGCCGTTATCTAAGTAACTAAAGTCTTATAAACATACCCACTAAAAGTGGTTTATTAAAAACTATTAACTTTAAATTTGTGCCATAATATGTGACGATATTTTTAATATTTACTAACCTTCCAAATAAAATTAAAGTCGCATAGCAGGAAAAATTCCTAAACTGCCATAGCATAGTATTAAAAATACCTACCTATTGAGAAACTTATAAACGTTTATCTTTTAATAAAACCTAAAATAATAAATATCTAGTTGTTTTTTACTTAACATTTTTTTTAATATAATTTAATATTTAGATAAGTCTTGCTTAGTGATTCGATTATCAAGCCAATCAAAGCGCAGCACTTATGTTCTGGTTAACTTGTCGCTCTCAAGTAAACAATCAGGAATTATATAATCTACTCAGGTAGATTACTTTACTGCTATATGCCCTACTAAGATTTGTAGAGAAACACCAAAGCACTCTTGAACCATACAGCATCCATGGTCCATCTGCATAATTTACATAAATATATCCTATACTATTATCCTTGCTTCTTTTTCCATTCATACAATAGCAACACAGCAATGGGAGAGTTAGCACCAAAACACTTAATTTTAGTGCCCAAAAATTGGGGTAGATGGACGAAAGGACCACGCACGCATCTACGCAAGCTCCAATATTTGCGGGGGGGGTGATTATGTAGAGATTTGGGAGCCCTGAGTGCGAGGGAGACAGGAGATATGTGCTCCTCGCTCGCTCGGAAGTCATCGGCCGGCGGCGCTGGTGGGAGGGGCAAGCGTCATACGGCGTCTGTCGTTCGGACGAGAAAGGTTACCGCTCGTCCATCGCGTGTGTTGTGCTTCCCTGTGCCCCCTAGTACCTGACGGACACTTCCATCTCTCAGGTAAGCTACCCAGCCATTTATAAAAAAAATAGAGGGTAATATGTGAATGTAAAATTTTCAGTGAAAACTGAAAGTGTTTGATTCGCAAACACCGGCCGCTGCGAGCCCGGTCCGATCGATAACGATGTTGTCTTTAGACCGCCTTTATCAGTTTAATATTGCAATTAATATCGAATTATGTGTTAGAACTGTGACAATTTAGGTACAGGAACTAACGAACTTTAATTATTCGAGCATGGCTAGAACTGAGTGGTTAGTTTGCTTCATTAAAAACGAATGCTACTGAAAGGGCGAAAGCACCTTCTTAGAAGCTGTACACACCTAGTGGCTACTGTGGTTAGGTACCTACATATTGAATGAAATTTTATCCTGTATCAGATAAATTATTCCGATTATTCGATAAAAATGCTGCTACCAAGAGTTAAACCTGCACTGCTGAACATATCGCTGAAAATATAAATACGCACGTTTATACGAATTATTTCATTAACTACTTAAGCTAACTAATAGCTGGATTCCTGAAATTCCTGTAAGTCCCTAAATATCGGTTAGTAAGTCCTTACCTGTATTTGTATTTAGTTAACTGTAAAGTACTCATTGAGTAATTATGTGCACATAATTACATGCATGTGTTAAAAAATAACATTTTAACCAGCAAGTTTTACATTTAAGCTGGTACTAGTTATTATTCTATTATTTCAGTTTTTAAACTGCACGTTTTACATTTAAGTTAAAAGTAAGTAGGATTGTGTAGGATAAATCTTGGCTACTACTTACATATAGGTATAGGTAGTAGTACAAGTAGATGGGCAGGTATACTATACATAACATAACACATACATAGTTAGTTATATGTATGTAAGTATACTTAACAAAACGAAGGAAGGATGAAGGAATAAAATGTTGTTTTACAATCTAGAATCCGAATCTAGATTATGTGATGACTTAAGTACCTACCTATAATTAAATTTGACCTTACTTACCAGAATTTATGCATCTCGGTGGCAATGAAAACTTGTTTCATTGATATTTATTTATAATTTGAACTTCTCACAACTATCCAATTTTTAAGCAACTACTTCTCAGATGCCTAAAATCTCAGATGTATTTGCCTAAAATCTAAATGGTAAAAAAACTGAATTTTAAAAATGAATACATTTCTTAAATCTACCCTACTTATTGGAAATGCCTGTGCATGTAGGCGTAAAGTTTTATTTTGGGGCGATGAGTTCGATCCACTGCATCCCCTCGCCCGGCGACCTTCCCCTACATACATAACACTGTTGTTATAGGGACAACATTTTCATTTATATCAACCGACTACGTAGATATACCGACCTAACAAAAAGCTGTAGGTACTTACAAGCTACTTACAGATATTGTAACATAAAATATAATTAATATCACTTGAGGTTTTGCTTTTTTAAGTAAAGATAAATCTTCTTGTTCTAAAAACAATGTTCTGCTATGCGGGGAACCCTATTTATGTCTGCGTCTGTAGTGTACCAAGCTAGATAGATGGTAGGGTAGGATTATGAAGCGTAGAATGAAAGCTATACAACTCGAATCCAGTATTCCATCTTACAAAGAGACGGCGCACTACCTGCGGATTTAAGTAAAAAAAAAACGACAAAAACGTTCACGCACCAGCTGCTTTTGTGCGGAACACCTGCCGAATTTTATAGGAAACAAGTTGTTTGGGCACCCAGGCAGCACGGGATTGGGGACTCAACTCAACACAGGTTTACTTTTAAAACTTTTGCTAAACATTGAAAAGCTTTTATTCTATGGTAAGTACGAACATACCGTGATCTTCCTTAAGTGATTGGTTTTATTGTTCTATCCAACTTATAAATTAAAGTAACAGTGGTAGCAATTCCGTTCCGACAATAATATAATATTTAACGCAGACAGGTAGGTAGTTACTTAGATATTTTCTGCTAGTCAGTAGGAGTACTATTTATACCTTCATAGTTAACTTCAGTTAGCGGAAAATGCGAAATGTAGAGTCAATCCCGTTTGTGAACGTCGACGGGCAATCGAATCAATTTGGGCATCATTCGCGGAATAATTGGCAATTTCCTTTGAAGGCACAGTACAGCCAGCATAAACGTATTTTTGGACCATGTAAACTTATATTGAGTTGCTATCTATCAAAGAAAAGTGCCTACCTTTTGTAATGATGGAAGATGCTGGTTATAGGTTCCTACATAAAATATCCATTATAGCTACTTCATGTATACAGAATACAGACAGCATACACAACTCAGAATTTGTATATCTAAGTACAACAACTCATGCCAACGGAAGACATCTTAGCATTCCTTTCAGCGCTTACAAAGACAGACAGCAGATTATCCTTGATTGTACCCCTATATAGGTACACCCACCACCCACTATTATCTGAACCGTTCAACATTAGGAATCCAAGCTTTTTATCTGCCGGTAAGCGAGAGTAGGAGGTCTCCATCGCTGGTTGTGTAGGATGATGCGTAGAGGATCGTATCGAGCTGCTCTTGACGCCCCGGTGGGGGGCGGGGGTGGGTCGAGGAAGCTGAATGCTGCCACCCCCCTCCCCTCTGCGGGGGTAGTAGGAACGTCGGCCTTTCAGACCAGACGGTATGTCGTGCCAATAGTATATTATACTCACTTACCTATGTAGGAACCGGGAAGATATTTCATTTCCTGCCTTCAATTCCACTTGAGGCAATAGCAGTTTCGTTCGATCTTTAATTATTTTTGCAGAAAGGCTGTTTTGTTTTGTTTTGCGATTTAAAACGCTAGCCCACATGTTGTGGTTTTATTACTTATTTGAAGTGTTTGAACCTACCATGTGGCCTCAAAGTAGTTACATATGTAAATATCACATCATCTGGCATACCAAATATTCTGCGGGCTGCGTTAAATAAATCCAGATTTAGATGCAACTAAGTATTAAGTTTGATCAACGGTGCGTGATGAACTGATGAATGGATATGCATATCCCGGATGGATAGTCGGAAAATCGAAGTAGTCTACACTAATACAGGCCCCTCACTTCTGAATTAGCTAAGTTGATAAGAATCACGTGCGAGCTCCTTCTATGTCTGGTCCCCACTACCGGTATGTTTAAGGATCGCCACGAGGATCGTGCTTTATCAGTATCACGGACATGACTTGCGATTTATAATCTTTCCTTCCTATTCCTGAACACATTCTGTAATATGTATGTAGCATAATTAATTACACTTTCTAGCTTCCGATTTATTCATGAATTACACTGCCGGGCAATGAAATAGTTCCACTCACAAAATGCCGACACCTAAAGACCCCAATTTTTTCAAACATTTCATTAAAAATTTGTTCAAAATATTACCGTAGTTTATTGGTAATATCCTGATGCTCTGTTAAATGTACTTCAATGTTGCAGAAGGCATCATTAAGCTAGCATTTTCCGTTAAAGAGTAATTTGGTATTTTTCATAGTGGAACCTTTTCATTGCCCGTGAGTGTATGATCTGGTTGCTACTTATGGGAAAATGGAATTGTGGTCATTTGGCTTCTAAATATAATAATGCAGGTAGGAACCTAAATAACCTCCACATCAATATTTCACTATGCCTTTTTTAGGGTTCCGTAGCCAAAATGGCAAAAACGGAACCCTTATAGTTTCGTCATGTCCGTCTGTCCGTCTGTCCGTCTGTCACAGCCGATTTACTCGGAAACTATAAGTACTACAGTGATGAAATTTGATGGGAATATGTGTTGTATGAACCGCTACAAAAATATGACACTAAATAGTAAAAAAAAGAATTGGGGGTGGGGCCCCCCATACATGTAACTGAGGGATGAAATTTTTTTTTTCGATGTACATACCCGTGTGGGGTATCAATGGAAAGGTCTTTTAAAATGATATAAAGTTTTCTAAAAAACATTTTTCTTAAAGTGAACGGTTTTTGAGATATCAGCTCTCAAAGTCGTAAAAAGTATGTCCCCCCCCTCTATTTTTATAACTACGGGGTATAAAATTCTAAAAAAAATAGAGGTGATGCATGCTAATTAACTCTTTCAACGATTTTTGGTTTGATCAAAGTATCTCTTATAGTTTTTGAGATAGGTTGATTTAACTGTAATTTTGGTTAATATTTGCTGCTACGGAACCCTTTGTGCGCGAGCCCGACTCGCACTTGGCCGGTTTTTTCTATAAGTACCTGACAAAATTTTTAAATAACGTTGGGGCCTACAATAAAATCTCTCCATTTCTCATCGCTCACTTTCAAAGCTGCGATCTCGTTTATGAGCATGAATAATAGCATTCAAAACACGAAATTCACTCTCATGCATTCGCATCGACATCAGTCAGCGGCTCCATCGATCCCGACGCGCCCATTTCTGGATAATGCCGCCCAAAATAACCGTCATTCTGCGCCCGCGCACACTTTACGTTCCCTAAATGTAAACACGCCACTCTACGGGATTTTGGAAATTATTACTTATTAAATTCATTGTTTTACAGGTTTAAATATAAATTTCCTCTTTTGGTAATTCTGTACGTGTACCTATGTGTATATAGTTACACATTTGTCTTAGATTAATCATGTTGGTATGAACATGAACACAGGTAGAGCTCTAGCACAGTCATCAATCGAAGATGTTAAATCGCTCAAGTGAACTAACTCATGCATGACTCATGATTGATAGTCTTTAGATCATGCCAATGGTGTTATACAAATTTAATTCAGTGCTTAGCTTACTATCTAGGTAGTTACTACTGTATTTACAATGTCACAAACATACAGCGCAATTATTTTGTCCCTGGCTTAACCAACGACTGAATGATGTCATCCACTTGTGCCCAAACATGGGGCGTTATTAAGTATTCTCTTGGCAAATTGTGAACATAAAGAAAGAGGCAGGCAAAATACAGTAAGTACTTACTTATGTTCAACAAAAATAAAATGCAAAGGACAAGGGCGTACCCAGGATTTCAGCTAGGGAGGGGCAGCTCATACCTGTTTCATTTTGCGCAGAGTAGGTAACACGTTTTTAATTCCAGGAAAATTTACGTTTATTTTATCTTCTAGCCCTTTCGAACTTGAGTGATACGAATGTGCACTCGATTTTGTATAGGTATTTTTTTGCGTGGTTTAACTTATTTTGTCGCTTCAAACCGAAACGCATCGTTTGTGCATATTATTATAGTTGTTAATGCCAAAAAAAATTGTGTTGATATTTGAAGTCAGCTTGCCTGTGACAGGCAACGAAAATGCCGGCGTACATTGATCGTCACACCGGGCGAATTAAGAAATTAATGGAATTTTGCAGTTTTAGCTAATTTTGTTTACATATTTTATGCTACATTGTTATACAACATTCTTATCTTTGTTGTAAGCATAGTAATATTTGCAAAACACAATGATTCTATGATAATATTTCTTCGACAAAACAGCTACGCACAAATGTGCAGTTTTGGTTCAAAATGTACAAATGCATAAAATTGCAGTAGTAGGGTTCCAGGCACGTGGAAGGTGTTCATGGGGCCGAATTATTATGCAGGAACCCGTTTGACAAAATAATTCTATATTACATGTGACACCAACCAACCATATTCCCTGCTTAGACTATACAAAAAAACCCCAGTTAGTGCAGGACTATTCTAAGATATGGAGAAAAGCAATAAAGGGTCATGGTATGGGTATGGGGTGCTAAATGGACTGGGTAACTGGAACTATGGAAGGACTATGGCTCCTGTCTGACCTATATACACGGATAAAAAGGCACAGCTCTCAGGATAATCAAGTTATCGGTCAAGATCCCTATATACCTTACTGGGTAACAAATCCTTCTACGAGCACTTTAGTGAAACACCACTCTAGCCAAGCAAGAGGTGGGAGATCCTTTTTTTCTTCAGTGTTCTGGACACCAAAATAAAGGCAAGCCAGAGATGAGGAACAAGGGTCCTTCCTCTGGAATCTGATGTCCCTAATTCCCAACAGCTGGCCAGAAGCTGCCCTGCCCCTTTATGATTATCATTGCTATTATTTTCAATACGTATATACCGTAAGAGCGATGGTAGGTATAGATTGTACTTAAATTCAAAGAGCTCATTGTCAGCCCCAGGATTCGAACCCACATCTCTGGCGTGAGAAGCGGGCGCTCACCCGACTGAGCTACCACGGTAGCTCTTTGAATTTAAGTACAATCTATACCTACCATCGCTCTTACGGTGAAGGAAAACATCGTGAGGAAACCTGCATTGCATATTTAGATTTAGCACATCTAGGTATGTGAACCCATCAACCCGCAGTGGACCAGCGTGGTGGGAAATGGTCCAAGCTTAGGAAGGTAGTTTAGACCTTGTGGATATGCACATGCACAAAGGTTAATAAACCCGAGAGACCCAGGTGCAGGTACTTACACCACCAAAGCTAATAGAATAGAATACCTAATAATAGAGACTGAAACTGAAGATTTGAGCTAATATTGTTTTATTTTTATATTTCTCCCCTTAAAGTTGTCATTTATGCGATGGAAGTCCAAGCTATACTATAATTAGAATAAAAAACTAAGTCAAAAAGCTAAGTTTTCTATTACTATTTTCTAAGTTTTGTATAGTTGCAATGATTGATTTAAGAAAGTGATTAATTCATATTTTCTGTTTTTTATTTCAGTCAATGAAGTAGGTATCCTAAGTAAAATATCATAATGCACAAATGTGCGTTAGTGGTGTTGAAACCCAGATAGTACGAATGTGCTATGACTTTTCCGGGAAAACAGAAAATTTATGTTTTTTTATTATTTTTCCCTAGCACTTTTAGGCATATAAGGCGGTATTATGCAATTTTTTAAACATATGATAGAAAAAAATCTCAGGTTCGAAAGGGCTAGGGGGGGGCAGCTGCCCCCCCCTGCCCCTACCTGGGTACGCCCATGGCAAAGGAGCCTGAGATATGCAGTATGCAAAATAAATATGACCATCCAAGAGCCAGGAATGTGTATGTCTTACTTATTCATTGCATGACGAGGCATAAGTTCGTAAACTTAGTACTGAAATAGCCTAACCAAACCGCTAATTACAAGTAAAATCCATGTAAAATCGAATCAGAACGTTGCCGTTGTTTTCAGAAAGTATAAAACAGATATATTTCCTGGCTGGTACATACATAGTTTATACTTTTCAACTCACAATCCAAGACTAATAACATGGAAGATTGTACCAACATACCTACGTAAATTTACAAACGAAAGATCATGCAATAACTTCCATAACTTGGCAAGCCAGAGCCTCTCCAGCGTTTGTGTACATTTTTTATTGCCTCCAGTATTGTAGCCACGGTCAGTGCCAGGTCCTCGCAATTTTATTACACCTACTGTACTATTCCTAAGAACTACCTACTTATTGCGGTTTTGCGGTCACTATTGTATATGCACACTCGTAACTTTAGTTGCCTTTACATTTAAGATTAAATAGTTTTCTCCCCGTGAATAGGAATAGGTGATAAGAGTTGGTTTGGTCAATTGCATTCAAACTGCACCTGAACTGCAATTCGCTCTTGGATTGCAGTAGAAATGCAGTCCTCCTGTCTAGAGCCTTAGAGACTCGGACGCATAATTTATTTATTTCAACTGGAACACCAACAGTTTATACAACTATTATTTGTCATTATCACCACACAGTGGACGTAAACATAGTTACTTAGTTAAGTGGACCTTCCTATAGCATTTCAAATGAATGTAACAAAAATTGAAAATAACAAATATGGGTGTCACTTTTATCCCCCTTGTCCCGTGGTCTGGTTCGTGACGACATCAGCTCATATGCTACATTCATGGTAGAATAATAAATAAGACCTCACCCAGTTAACTAATAGAAACAGCACGTGAATGAATGGGTGTTACGATCAATGGCTCTAACTAACCGGCCAAACAACTTCTGTTACAGTGCAGTGTGGTTTATGTTTTTATCTCTTTCAAGTGGCTGTTCTGATTTATTGATCCACTGTTTGTCTGATGGCCCTTGAGTAAAAGTGAAGAAAGTAAATATTTCAATTATGGCAGACTCAATAATTATTATAATACGGTTATGTTTTAACTTGAATTGGTGCAGCTGAATTTTCAGAATTTCTTACTGATATTCTTACTTCCTTTGGTAATAATATTGATGATAAGTATACCTACCTAATATTAATTACCAGGCAGATAAACAAGATTTCACCAATGAACGAATTATTTTTGAATACAAACACCCACGTTAAGTTAAGTAAGTTACTTTCCATGGTTACGTTAAGCTATTGAATGATTGAAACATTTCGACGTGGGCTTTTTAATGGTAGCCTGGTTTCACACTTAGGTAGGTCCCTTTTTATGATTGTTATTTTTATACAAACATTCGTTAACGGAGGGAGCAGCTGTTAAATTCATCATATCGATTAGTGATTGAGAGAACAGCTGGCTGTTGTAACCGGTTTCGTTATTATCGTTTTAGACGAAGCTTTTATCGTATCTCGCTCGTTTTGGTAGCATCCTCGATCCTTCAAGTGTGACGTTTTATATGAATCACTTTGGGGTCAAGTAGGTCTATTGAATGTAAACTCACGGTTCACCACATCACTCTAATCTTTAAAAGCCTTCGTTAGGTTAGATGTGAATGCTGATCACCGACTTTTAAGATATTTTTCTTCTTAGAAAGTCGGTGACAAACATGAGCTGGACTAGGTCTAGGGTTTGTAATTGTAGTAACTAAAGGCATAATATATAGCCACTCTGATTAGTTGTCGGTAGCTTACTGTCCTGGATGCGCCGCTGCTGCTAAACGTTTATGTATAAAGTACAATTGATAAGCCAATCTGTGAGGATCCCTTAGTGCACTCCACTGTGAGATTATCAGTGTAAACAGTCATATTTCTTCTTAGACAGGCAATATCCCCAATACCAATATAGCGTGAAACGGGCCGCAATAGCGTCACACTAAGATTAGGGCACTTAAGTAAAATTAAAAGAGGAGGAAAGAGCTACGGTTTATGAGACAGATATAGTCTGTCTCATAAACCGTAGCTCTTTCCGAAGGGTGGGACGCCCTAATTTTAGGACCAATACCAACGCAGTGGCAGTTTATCAAATACACAGACATGATGAGAAATATGCATGCACTACGTACTTTCTACCAGAAACAAGATCAAATTCAGAGAATTATCAGACGCTTGGAGGAGATTTGACCCAAATAACTATCCCGGAGCAGACAGTATTGTGCAACGGTAGATGTGTTATGTAGTTTAGTCTGCATGAAATATACATATACCAGGGTGTCCACTATCTGGAAAGTCAGGGAAAGTCAGGGAAAAGTCAGGGAAGCTCTAGGTGGTCAGGGAAAGTCAGTGAAATTGATGGGCCACCTGGAAAGTCAGGGAAAAATGACCTTTTTCTAGCAAAATTGTTAGTACTTACCTTTACTAGTAATACTTCTTTTTTACGTGAAATACATAAGTCATAAAATAAAATCTCGTTTAGTTTTGGAATATTTTTGACTGATCCTTACTATTATACTATAATAATTACTTATACAATTAAGCTACGTGATTTAATAAAATATGACAGTTGGAAAAAATAGTAGGAATTCTAAAAGATTAGCTAGATCCCAGACTCAGCTCGTATATATACAGGTTGATGCAAAAGAGGGTGACTCATCCCACCATTCAAAACAAATTTAGTTTAAAGACTTTTAGAAGTTTGTGATAAAAACGTCATTTTGATGGTGCAGACGCGCTCATTAATTGACTTGGAAAAAAGGAGGAGGTTCTCAATTCGCTAATTATTTTATACGTCAGCGTCAGTGAGATCGCGTACGCTGCCTCTGCGCGGCATCTATTAATCAATAATCTATTTTTTTACTAATTTACAACTTTGTCTGACAGGTGAGAGCCATACAAAAAAATAGTTCTGTTTCAATTTCTATTTCGGTTTCAATTTCTACTTTTATGGTAATCAGTCTAATTTTGGTCAGACTATTAAACTAGGCAGTATAGCAACTTGGACTAAGGAAGCTGCAAGGCGGATGCGGATGATGATTTTTTTCGAAAATTTTCAATACTCACACAACAAAAGTTGTTTAGAATGACCTCCTAAGGCTTAGCGTCAATTCACACGTACCACAACCACACCACGTCGCAGCGACATAATGTGGTCAAGCTGTGGTTACGTGTAAATAGTGTGACAGCGGCTTTTTGCAGTTGCGTTGTGGCAGCGACTAAATGTCGATGTGGTTGTGTTGTCGCTGTCGTTGCGATGTGGTAACCACGTGGTCGTATGCATTTAATAGGGAGAGGAGGTGGCCGCGGTGCCGCCGCCGCGTGGCGGCGTTGCCGACGTGATGTGGTTGCGATGTGGTCGTATTACACAGGTGGTCGATGACAACGGCAAAATGTGGCACGTGTGAATTGGATTATTCATTTTCAATACAAAATATACGCCCGACCACACGGCGTGGTTTTGGTGTGGTTGTGGCTGTGGTGAGGTTGTGGTACGTCTGAATTGACCCTTAAGAGGCAACCTCGAGAAATTGGTATTTAGGAAAACATTTGCTATCGTTTGTGCACTCATGCCCCGGGGCTCAGGTGCTATAGAGATACATATAGCTCGTGCCAAACAAAGGTACTTTTCTTGATAAAATTTCAGGGGAAATCGTTATTCACCAAGTAAATATCAACAATTCTTTTTGATTTTGATGTCAATCGTTTCAGCATAATATATTCTAGACGGTAGGTTTCGCCTTTAAACAATACATTGTTTTTGTTTAACAACGGCATGATTCGGCGCAGTTTTGATCACAAAAATTGCGTTGCTTGAGGTGCCTATAAGTTTGAATCTATAGCAAATTTAGAGAACAACATACATACATACATACACGCTCACGCCTGTCTCCCAGAGGGGTAGGCAGAGATTACAGATTTCCACTGGGCACGATTCTGACACACCTCTTTCGCTTCTTCCACATTCATACATCTGCGCATACATGCTCGTCGGTTACGGGTACTCTTAAATTGGCCCTTTTTCAGTATGTCGCCAATCTGGTCGACATACGTCCGTCTAGGGCGACCCCTCCCGACTCTTCCACTCACTTTTGCTCTATATATTTCCTTTGTCACTCTTTCATAATTCATTCTTTCCACATGTCCAAACCACCGAAGCATTCCTTTCTCAACTCTTGTCACTACATCTTCTTTCAGACCACACTTTTCTCTTATAAAACTATTTCTTACTTAACATTAGAGAACAGAAATAACTATAATTTATTGTGTCGTTAATATCCTAAAAAATCATGGAGATTGGATAATATTTAGAAGTAGAACAACGTTAGTGTGTCTTAAGTGCTATACTTCCCTATTAATATACCATTTTTGCCGACCCTGTACATGTACATATTTTACGCAGTCAAGTTATAATAAGTGTCAAACAAATGAATGTAAAACCTGATTGAAATCAAGATTTTGTCTTCAAATTACTTAAATTAGGTTTATATGTTGATATTAGGTCAGGGAAATTTTCTGAAACGGTCAGGGAAAGTCAGGGAAAAGTCAGGGAATTTTTAGGAGCATTCTGAGTGGACACCCTGATATACTTATGGGAAGTAGCTATAGGTTTTATGTTCAATTAGTCCTCTACTTATACGTCGTATGCTGCCTAATTTCCTACTAACTCTATGTCTACTACCTATATTAAGTACCTACTTATATTAAAATATTTTAGCTACCATTGTCGTCCATAGGTACTCCATACCTGCCGTCCCTGACTGTCGGCTCCGAGGGGCCACCCACTCGCTACACGGTCTATTAGACTTATTAGGCTTTATTTATAACCGAGTAAAAGTTTCACTAACGCAATCCGACCATTAAATGTGACCACTAATCCGTTTGGTGTGAGTTGACCTCATTTTGCCGTCAAATTGGGATTATTTCGGGGTGAACACCGTGCATTCAGTTGAGCAGTTTGAATTTATAAGCAAGGAAATTCATTTTAGGAGTCAGATATGTACGTACGTACACCTACCTGCAGTTTCAAAACAAAATTCAGTAAACTTCCTGGTTAACTTGTTTAAACAGACAAAGTCTATTTAGTTTGGTTACGTTCACAAGAAACAATGCATTTTCTAAATAGAAACTGCGCCATTGCTACTGTTTAAGCATCCAAGAATTGTATGTGAGTGAAATCCAAATAGGTTAGCTTATAAAGAACATTTAGTTTGCTTTAAGACCTAATAAGGAGCACCCTGATACATATTATGCAAAGCCTTTTGGTCCAGTCTACTCCAGACAAACCATTTTAATCTTTAACAAAGGACGGACATGTGTCTAATTTGCACTTTTCCCTTGTTTCAGGACCCCGGGCAGTGCCCGGCCGCAGCGCGGCTTCTCTTGGAGTTTTCCCTTTATTGTTGACACCCAGTGGACAGTTTGTGTGGTTCTATCCGTGACGAAGTGAGTCGTGAAGTGTGTGTGACAGTGCCGGCGACATGGCGACCGCTGCGGGACTCACCGTCCTCGTGGCACTAGTCGGATTCGGTAAGAAATTGTTTTATTTTTATTTTAACACGTTTCCTACAGTGGATGAAGTAGAAAGGTTAATCAAAAAATAAAGCAGGATGTATAACAATAATACATACATAACTACCTAAATATGTCTAAAATCTGCAAAATTTATCTAATTGCTCTCTGTAATTTGGATCTACCTACCTGATATTCCGGAAGTCGCTGAAGATCTGACAACAAGAGATCTTCTTTGCGTGGCACACAGTTAGGTAAATATGTACTTGTTGTAATTTAAAAGGAATTTCACTTTCATTGTTAGAAAATTAACCAACAAAGGTGGTTCTTCAAGTATATTTTCTTTTAAATGTTACGTAGTTAATAGGTACTTAATAGTTGTTGGCATTCATAAGAACTATTAAGAACCCTTTAAAGACCCAAATTATGAGCAATACCTTATATAGGTTTTTTAGTTTCACCTTCACTCATTCTCGTCAGCGTTACATCGTCACAGTCGGCCACAAGCGCCAGTCTGCAAACCATCAACTTTTCACCGTCCCCGGCTGCTCGCGGGCCTGTGGGATGAGTTGCGCTTTTCAGAGAGTCTCTGCCGTACGCTTTATTATAGCTTTTATGAGGTTGGAATAAGATCGATTGTCGGTTGAGGTCCCGGGGGGTGGGGGTGGCCGCCCCGTGACGTCACCGCTCGATAAAGCGTGTGCCCGGGCGAGGGGCAACAAACTCGATCACGAACGGTTCAGCCCGGCCACAGACGGCTATAATGTAAGCGGAAAGCCCCTGCACCGCGTTACACCTGGTTGTAGTGTAGCACCTCATTGTGAAATGTCCATTCAGGATTTTGTGCAGTCTTCAAAAATAAGAGTTTTCATAATTTCGTTTGTCACATTTCACGTTGTTCACTTGTCCTTTTCACATAAGGCACAATACAGACACAATCAATTCGCATTGAGAGGAAATCTGTATTCTCATCATCTTTTTAGAATTCATAGGGTTTGACAAAACGTGAAATGCTGCAATATGGCATAATAAGGTTTTAGATATTTATTTCTCATAAGAACTAATTTATAATTCACTTAAAATGAGAAAAACTATTCAAACTTAACTTAACATGCATTCTTATAATCAGGTTGGTGTCCATTCCATGAAACAAAAAATAAAAAATCTGGCTGGAAAGTGGAACCCCATATCACCTTGATGATGGTTCATGATTGATTATGATATCCATGAAAAATACATAGTTAGTGTGATTTGAAAAAAAACTTGAACTAATACTTACTTATACAATAATGAATGAAACATAAGGAAAACAAAAAAAAAGACTTTCATGTAAGGTCAACCGGGGCCAAGTCGCCTACGGGGCTAATGCCTCGAATCCATTTATCTTCCGAACCACATACTTTAGAACTACTGGAGTGATCTGCTATCTATCTTTGTAACTGAAACTTTTACCTCTGACCAATAGATGTCGTATCCGGGTTAATTTTCTTAACAAATCTGCCATTTTAATTTTTTCACCTCTTTCGGCCACCTCAGGTTTCCTGACACGTTTTTTTGAAGCGTTCAAAATGTGTGTTTGTTTAAAAGAATCTATGTTTCCTAACTGTAAATACTGTTATTGTTTTGTTGCTTTACATATTGTTTTGATTATTTTATTGAAATAACGTAAGATTCGGACACAATATGTAATTACAAAATTGTAGGTTTAGCTTTTATTTTGGGGTAAATGCCTCTGGGCTGATGGGGTTATTGCCTCTATTGCGGCGCAATAACCCCATTTTCAGAGGTTCTAAACATTTTATGTCATGATAAATGTATTTAATACACTCACGAGCAATGAAAAAGTTCCAGTGACATTAGCACCAAATTACTCCTAAACGAAAAATACTAGGTTAATGACGCCTTCTGCAATATTGAAGAACATTTAACGGCGTATCAGAATTAACATTCTTAGATTGGTAATCCAACTAAAACGTAAATAATTTTAATATATAATAAACTAAATATTTTAAAAAATTGGAGTCATTTGTCGTCGACATTATAATGTTGTTAACACGGTATATAGAAAATAATCATATAATAAATAAAAAAGTCATATTAACAGAATAATCCCACTTGTTTTTAAAACTCTAAATAGTTTTGTAATGATAAAAATTCCGTCAGACTCTAAAAATGGTATACTTACTAATTTAAAGTTGTGGTTTGATTGCAAATTATAAAAAATATGCCCTTGTATGCTTTTATACTGTATTTTAATTTGTCACGTAAGTATTTATACTTTTTTAAGTCCAATAAAGTATTCATAAATAAAATGTTGAGCACCCCTGTAATCTTGGATGGGGTAAATGCCACTACAAGAAATTAGGCTACGTAGGCGCCATAGCCCCAAAATTTTTTGATCATCTGATTCTCCTTAACTAAGCGCAGTATTTAGTTTACAAGCTAATAATTAGCTACGTTAATAGTAATTCTATAAATTATATCTACTTAAACTTGTAAAAACCACTTCCAAGCACACAAAAGTAGTGAAAGAGGCATTAGCCCCACTAGGGGTTATTGCGCCTAAAAATGCCATTTTTGTAGAAACGACGTTTACACGTAGAAGGTATTTAAAATTCTACAAAATTGCATCAAAATATGAAACTAGATAAAATTTCCTAATATGCATCACAAGTTATAGCTTCATAGGGCGTATAGTCTGTTTGTTATGATCAAATGAATATGAAAGTCAAAGTATTGTGGCGCAATGGCCCCGGTTGACCTTAGCACGTTTTACTATGGTTGTGTGGGCGTAGCTCAATGCTGCAGATAGGTCGTCTAGCCACGAGCACTAGCCGGCTTGCACAAACACTGGAGTATATTGACCGGCGCACAGCGGCCCGGTTCACGGCCAACATTCGACATACTCGAGGTCATACCGACTTTTAGCGTTTTCGATAAAAATGATTCATTTTTAAACACTCGCCGAAATCCTTATCTGATTGTAAAAATTACGATAAAGAGATTCCACGAGATACGAATAAATTATAGAATATTTTTTTTCCATTGCCGCTATTTACATGTATACGCGTTTTTTTTGGGAATCGTTTATTATTCTTTCACCGAGATCTAAACATTAATTGCTGAAACTAAGCAATACGATCCAATAAACGGTTTCACACCGACTCACGATTAAATACAATCGCCTAAAACGGTAATGGACATGGAAATACTGGGAATGGGAAATGATCCTATGGTGTTGTTATTATTAGCTTAACATTTTTAGCTTCTCATACATTTGTTTGTGAATCATTGTTAACTTCTAAGCGTTGTAGTAGTAATTTATTATGACTCAGTGGTATCCAACCTTGTTGGGACATCCGGTGTCTCCATATCACCTGTTGCAATGAAATGGACCGTACTGCCACAGTGATAGAGACTGTGGATTAAACCATGACAGCTGTCGAGTCTGTCGACATGTCAGTCGTTTTAATAAGTGTTAATTATTGTTGCAAAGAGGGTCTCATTTCCGACACTTTCTTTAAGCAGCGTTATGTTAAACCTACAGATCCGTCGCGTCATTGGTAGTTACTTTATCGGTAATTATACATACCTAAAAAAGACACATTTTGAAACTAATTATTGATTGGAAACCATGTTCCACCTAACAATATTTTTTCCTGCCTTAATACAAGAACATCAGATCTATGTGGATTTACCGGTCTTTGGGTGCATAATAAATAAATAAGTAAAGTCTATTTTTAAAGCTTTCATGATTAAGCTCTGCAATTCTGCATATTAAGGGTGCGTTGCACCATTTAACTTTAACTATTACAAACGTCACATCGTCTGTCAAAGCATCGGTTAAGCGAAAAATTGGTTGCACCATTCAACTATGGTTAAAATGACGTCATAACTTTAACGATAACCATAACCACCCCATGTTGGCCGGTTACTGCTTTTGTTAAAGTCAGGTAGCTGTCAAACGCGTTGTATAACCTCAAAGTAACAGTATTACGTACAAATATTAATATTAAATAATTCTTATCATGTCGCTTCAACGTGAAATAGCGCTTGAAACAAGTTCCTCAGAAATTGAGATTGAGGTGGAGTAAGTACGGAACTTACGGAATATGAAGAGAAAGGTGTACTTTCGGAGAACTGATAGATTCACAGGTTCCAGGTCTCAAAAATGTGGCTCGTGTGTTGGCTTTAAAACTAGAACCTTTGTTACTGCCTCCAACGACGAAGTAAGTGCACCTATTATTATGTTGTAGGTGTAATGATCATCTTCACCACCAAATAAGCGTCCACTTCTAGCCATGGGCTCTTCCAAGGAGCGAAACAACACTGTGCCCTCGGCTTTCCTTATCCAGCCACTACCGGCTACATGCCGGTTGCCGGTCCAGCGCAGCAATCTAATATCAAAGTAACCTACGTAACTCTTTAATTGAATAACCTTGTTTTCAGAAATTTTGCAATCACTCAAATACAGAAATATATCAATGAAAATAAGGACAGAACTAAGAAGAGCAGCCCATTATTGTGGCTACGGCATAGCTGCATAATATATTATGTAAACAAAATAGAGACCCTGTGCTGTACCACCAGCTAGGTTTTTTATGATGATTCATCATCTGATGAAGAGGAACCTGTCTATGCAGTTAACAGGAATGATGAGCATAATCGAAAGATGTCAATAAATAATTATTTTAATAGATTACATCGTTAGTTTTTATTTCAACTTGTTAAGAATTAATTAATAAGATAATTAATAATAAAGGCTTCTATTCTATTCTATTCTCTGGGGGTGTAAGTACCTGCACCTGGCTCTCTCGAATGGAACCTTTGCGCATATCCCCAAGGTCTAAACTGCCTTCCAAAGCTTGGACCATTTCTCCACCACGTTGGTACACTGCGGGTTGGTGGGTTCACATATCTAGATGTGCTAAATCTAGATATGCAGGTTTCCTCACGATGTTTTCCTCACCGTAAGAGCGATGGTATACATTGTACTTATGTTAAAAGAACTCATTGGAATATGTCAGCGCCGGGATCGGACCCGCATCTCTGGCGTGAGAAGCGGGCGCTTACCCGACTGAGCTACCACCGCTCTTAATAAAGGCTTATTAGAGTCCACTTTGTAGCGGGTTTTATTGATGATAATCTTTTGGTCAATATTTGGAGGAACAACAGACTGAGTGCTTTGACAGAGAATGACGGCTACAATGTACTCTGTGACGGCTTCAGTCCGACAGCTAGATTTGGTATTGCCTTACATAAAAACGTTTCCCACAGTAACTTTGGGGATAATTATGTCTCAAACGAATAGCAACCCTAATAACATTAACAATGACCGACGATTTGATGGTGCAACACGTTGCAGTAAAATATTAACTGTAACGACTCTGTCATTGCTAAGTTTAACCTTAACTATTACGATAACCGGGATGTTGATGCAACCCACCCTAAGTTATTCATGTTATTAAGCGTGTCCTAGAGATAGTAGTTATAGGGGTTATCATCTTACTGAAACGATAAGCAATTCCGAATAGTCAGATAAGTAATAAAGTAAGTAATCAAAAAATCTGCAAGCATGCTCACATCTAAAATGTTCAAGTCAAATTTATCTTGAACACTGTCCGCACAGTGGGCTAAAATTCTTACATCTTCTTAAGTTTTTTAAACATACTTAGCTACTACTGCGTCTGTGCTAGACTAGGAATTTGTACTAGAATGAAAATTTGTTTTATTTATCAGCTTCCACGTTCAGAAAGCGTTCCACACCGCTCTGGTGAGGGCGTAGACATGACTTATTCATGAAGGCATACCGTAGTGCCGCCGAGTGCAGGTGTAATGCATTAATTAGTGCACCGAGTGGCTTGTCTAGGTGCTCCATTGTGGAATACCTGCCCTGATTGGATCACAACTTCGTTAATATCGCACACGTCATTTCATAGTGAGTTGTCGGGCGCGCTGATTTAATTGACGCTGCGCCGGCTGCATGCATTTATTGAACCAAAATCAAAGCTTGACGCGGATATCTGGCACTCAGACCAGAGATCTGGCAATGCAATACATGGTTTTAATGATCTAGATCGGAATCTTTTCTAGTCTGTACTTACTTAACTAGGTACTTACTTACAGCTTCTAGAAACTAAGCACTAAGGCTTTTTTAATATTTGTTTTTTATGACTATTTTATATCATGGTATTCTGGTCGAAACATTATTTCTGCTACACCTTTAAAGCACCGGCTGCTTACAGAGATTAGACATTCAATTGTTTTACGAATGAGCGCAAAGAGCTCATTGAAAAATCTTTACACATGATTTGAGTCACCGGCTCTTCCTCCAAGAATGTCCGAGTCCGTTAGTCCATGGCATCGATCGCAGAGACAAACAATATTCATAAACATGCTCGAGACAAGAGGCGGTCCGCAGCCAGCACAATGTTACAAAGGGCAACGAGAGAGCCGCCAGCTTCTTAGAACAGTAGAATAGGTACGCTATAACTACGATGTACAGCGACATAACTTGAAAGTCTTGTAACCTGACGATGTTAAAGATAATGATCGTAGAAATTTCTAGGACTTTAATCAACTTTAGAGAGAGAAATTTAGACGGTTAGGTTTCTTCAGATTTATAGATTTCATTTAGGTTAATTGAATATAACATTAATCAAAAACACAAAGAAAAACACGGTTCCTTTATAGTAAATGTCGTAACTTTAAAACCATTTACTAAGAACAATGCAAACGAATGTGTTATAACTACGTTAAATACAATGAAATATCACACATATCAATCATTTAAAGAAAGTACAGGAAGTCATCAATAGCACAACAACACAAACGTAACGATTTTCTTCAAAGAATAGTAACTAAATTGAAAAAGTGCTTGATGATGATGATCACACAGTTGTCTGTGTAGCCAGAATTTCTTAAATAATCATGAGGTTGAGTAGAATTATATTCATGGTTAACCTTTTCGAACCCAGTGTCAACTCCATTGGCGAAACACAGTAGATATTTTATAGTGAGTATGATCAGTGGGGTTTAACGCGTAAATCATTTTTTAGGAAATTTACCTAACGACTTACTTAAAAAAGTAAGTACATTTGTGCATCTATACCAGTTGGTAAAATAGCCGGCTTTTAATGACTAGATATCTCAATGGAAGCAATTTTTCAATTGAGCGTCGCCTAGCTCCAGAGTGTTGGAATGTGGTCAGAACTCAGATCCACCTACACTGTGTATCTAACCGGGAACGATAAAGGAATCTTGTGCAACACCTAACCAAACATATTATGGTGACATTGTAGATTTAGCTTGGAGATAGTTTGCTCTATAAAATATCTATATAGTATCATTTTAAGTCGTATTTATTAGCAATGCAAAAATCTATTTTATAAAATTGCACTTACCACGACCTTATCCTCAGTGCGTAAGGTAGGATTTCCATTGTTCCTGGATCTGCTTGAACACGGCGATGGCATGTGCATTAATATATACAAACTATTGGTTTTATTTATGTACTTGTATAATAAATACTGTCTCCATAGGTAGTCTGTAAATTAAAAATATATTTTTATGTTATTTCATTCTTAGGTACACACACACACACTTTCTAGCATATTACACTCACACATAGGCAATTAGGCATACTATACTATACTCACTAACTCACATTTTAATTTCACACTAGGTACACAATATGTATGTATTTGTTTAAACTAAGTAGGTAGGTATATAGCTAAGTGGTTTAGTCCTATAAGATATTATCTGTCACACACTCACCATTAATAATGCATCACAGGTTATTGTCAAGTCTTGTTTTGTTTTTTTTAATTATTCTGTTTCTATTTTGTTATATCTATTTGGCACCTGTGCGCGTGCGACGAGCGCAGCGGGGCGGGCCTCTCTGCCCTGGCGGTGCGAAATCCCGTTTTCAGGAGTACACGTGATCACGCTGCGGCGTCGCTCGCGCAATAACTGTTTTTTTGTCAATATTATTTGTATTTGTTTCGTGCGTCACGCTGGGCATCCACTGAAACACCAGTGCTGTGTCCTTCGAGTTCCTCTAAGGCGCAGCAATAGCTGAGTGGATGTGCCTTTTTGACACGCAGCATATTGTCCAATGTTATGTACTGGTACATATATTTTTTTGTTTGATTTAATTATTACTTAAGTTCTTTATATATAAGTACTTAGCTGTTTTCGAAAGTTACTGTATTTTTGTTTTTTCATTTTTTTTTGCTGTGTGTCAAATAAATGATTTCTATTCTAATCTATTCTATTTAAAATAGCAGTTTTTTTCTTACTAAAAGAGCAAATACCTAGATCAATTTGTAAATTAAAGTATAATTTTAGGCAATAACGCTGCACGCATTAGTATAAAAAAGTTTTAGAGAAAACATGAATATAATATAGCGATGTATTTACTAAGGCAGGGTAGATCAAACATCATCTTGATATATTATAACAAAAAATAACTTTACGAACAAAATACTTCAGATTTAAGTGTGGATGAATTATTAATGATCTCGCAAGCAACCGTAACAGTATGAAACTTTAAGAAGTTAGAGATAACGTGATAAGCGCATGCACCGGTAGCGCACGAGGTTTACATATTTTAGAGGGGGAATGAACTCTCTAAGTTGAGAACATCATAGAGATATAGAATACTGTGAGCTTCAAGAAGAAACGTGTATCTTTACTTTATGAATACCTACTTATAAATGTAGTTGGTTATTATATAGGAAACCTCTGAAATACAGTAAGTAGGTAGTTATGAGTAGATAATGGCTATAATTCACTTATTAGAAACATTGTTTGTTTCATGTAATAATGGCATAAATTATCTAGTTTTACATAAACGATCAATAAAAAATCACGATGCAAATCTATGGTTAATTAAAATGATTGTCTACGAAGTTGTTATTTAATAACACATCACATGCGATAATGTGACTACTGCCAAGGGTGGTAGTTGTAGAGGTAGAATTTCTTTGCATCGGTCCTCAGTGTCATAACTAATCACAATTTATTCATTTATAAATATTGCTACGTAATTATACCGCCTGGGATACAACCTTATATTAAATAAATTCAAATAGGTAAATACTTAGATGAAACTTTTGATAATTTAAAAATGAAAACTTTCATAACTCTACATTTTACTTTCAAAGAATGTGAAATTTCAAACATGAAAGGTCGTGTTTTTGATTGGCATAATAATAATACTTTTTGCAAGATGAAAATATAATGTTACTGTAGACACTTTACATAAAGATGTTAAACTTCATGTATATCATGGCTAATGACAATTTGATGCAGCTTTATTACACGTGGGATTATAATAAGAAGTTCATAGAAATCATCACAACATGACATCAAGTGGCGTGATAAATCGTTTCGGATTCGCTTCGGCTGCGCGGGCGCAGGCTAGTCGCCATCTGTCGAGCTCTCGACCAATCAGGGCGCTGCGTGTACGCTAGGGCATGCAATACCGGAACAATTTTCAATACCGGTATTGAGTTCCGGTATTACAACTCAATACCGGGATCCCGGTATTAATACCGGTATTAGACTTCCTTGTAATAAATGGCATATACTGTGTTTAAAGGTCGTATACATCAAAATAAAACAAGAAAATGCAATCATATTCTGTATTTTGTTGTAGATTTTTACGAGAAATCAGTTTTAGAGTTTAAATTTTAGAATAAACTATTTTTTTACATCCGGTGCCGGTTTACGCATGGTCAACAGTAGATTTCTAGCAGCCGAAAACTGCATTAAACGGTTGGGAACAAGTGCGCTTTCACAGTATATACACACACAAGGCTAACTAAATCTTAATCGCTTTATTTATAGCCTAAAAAAGTCCGATTCCGGTATTACTTCAATACCGGTATTAACTTTCAATACCGGTATTGAAAAAAGCGGGAATTTTGTACGGGATCCCGGTATTACGAATACCGGTATTGCGGTATTGCATGCCCTAGTGTACGCACATCTGTCGTAAGCCGAGCACACCCGCGCTTTTTTATCCTTTTGTTGCTATTTTTTGTCTGCATCCTTGGATTGTAGTTTGTATTGGTTATGCTAAAGCTCTTTGTGGTCGAATTTGAAAGAAATCTTTTATTAAATTAAATTGAACTTGATAAACT
Organism: Plutella xylostella; assembly: GCF_932276165.1. Classification (NCBI taxonomy): domain Eukaryota; kingdom Metazoa; phylum Arthropoda; class Insecta; order Lepidoptera; family Plutellidae; genus Plutella; species Plutella xylostella. The sequence goes on along the minus strand of NC_063992.1, from coordinate 5,280,961 downwards.
TTGGGTGCTTTGCTACACAATTTTTACTATACATAATACATCATATTTCTGTACTTATCATATCTGCTGGAACTGCTTTCTTTAAACAGTAGGAACTCGATAGGCAAACGCAGGTACCTACAAACATAATTAGGTTGTTAAAACCCACATAGAACGGCCTCCAAATTATGTAACACTTAATCTTGATTGTTTACAAACAATCTTATCTACTAGAAAGACTTAAGTATTTATTTTTAATCGATACACTTATCAATACTCCTAAATAATCTATTATTTAGAGCTTAAATACTCAAAGTTACCTTTATGAATTAAATATTAGTTTAAATTGTTTACCTACGTGTTATTTTGTAGTTATTACTCGCACAGGAAACTCGGGTAGAGCGTAAAAGGGTCATTCATTTAATCCGACCAACTAATTGGGTGTAGTAGTAGGGGGCTATTCATCGTGTCATGGCCCATATGTCCGGGCGAGGTCGCGTGCCGTACCACTGTGCACTACTTCAAGCCATATAAAGTTATAACTTGGCCTATAAAAGCAATGCAGCTACAATCTTAAACCGAACTAGGGACACAAAAAGATGCAATTCAGCGGACTCGACACGAACTGGGTCGAGCATCAGAAATGGGATCTAGTGCCTGCACAGTGGGCCCACTCCACGGGCTATTCGCGGATCTAGCGCAGTCGCTCACTGCACTACTTTTACCCCACTGTTACTGTTTTAGACTTGAAACGTCATTGTCCTTATGAGTGGCTTTAGGCAATAGCAGAGAGAGACACCACAGCATTAGCCATTTGGTAGGCTTTTTGAATTTTGTTCATTTTAAGACCTCCCTCTGCCTCTAATTTTGCGGCCTGCGGGGCGTGGCAAAAATACTAAGAGTCGAATACCTTAAATACCTGCAATAATAAAATGATGCAATAACGAATTAATCGTGAGTAAACATAAATTAAATTGTACTGAGCAGAGTTAAAGCTCATGTATTTTTTATTCATCACGCTGCGTGACTCTTAAGTAAGAGATTTTCTAACTATAGGTGTAGAGAGAGATGTGAATGTGATGTTGCATGTGTCCAGACAAGTCAGTTATGTCGTTAATGACTCTAATGAGGTTGTTAGACGGGTCTGGTATAAGTTCTTAAGAAAGACACTATATCTTCACTACAGAGTGCTATAGGTAACTAATTTCATCCATCTCTATATACCAACACATTTCTAACGCATAACGCGCTAACTAAAAAGATTAGACAGTGTCAAGAAAACTTTAAAAAATATGAACTTGATTAAATACTGGATTAACTTAACACAATTTTATTGAAATAAGTCGCAAAACAAAAAAAATCTCTTCTAATAACAAGTACTAACGCACCCCATCATCCTACAGGACTAGTGGCATGCGAGGACGAGACCATCGGGCCGATCTTCATCAAGGAGCCCCCGAACCGAGTGGACTTCAGCAACACGACCGGCGCGGTGGTGGAGTGCGCGGCGCGCGGCTCCCCGACCCCTGACGTCATCTGGGTCCGCGCTGACGGCTCCGCGGTCGGCGACGTGCCTGGACTGCGACAGGTGAGAGCTCTTTGATATGTCTGTGCTCTTGGTATCTTTTTCTTAGCGCGTCGTGTGGTCTTGTGACAGCCCAGGGTGCTCCTGGTATAAAAGATTGTCTTTTATTCCTTTTGGTAGCCTATCGTGATGTAAAACGCCGGTGTCCAACTCCTTGAGCCACATTTTAAGGGCACTCGATTTCCTGCGCTTATTACCTATCTACCTTCTTGCTAAAATTTTATGGCGTAATTCAGCCTGAGCGGTGAATGGCATATCAGCGACATCCTTTGCAATTTTCATGAAAATATCAAGTCCAACAACCCCTCAATTTATTTATAAGGCGAAGGTTCCCCGGAACAATGAACGTGAGGCGTAGGAATCGGAGGTCCACGAAGAATCCACGTCCGTTCTTCCTCAGCAACTAACCAGCGTACCTTCCCCAGGTGTTACCCAACGGCAACCTGGTGTTTCCTCCGTTCCGCGCCGAAGACTACCGGCAGGAGGTGCACGCGCAGGTGTACGCCTGCCTCGCCCGCAACCCCACCGGCTCCATACACTCGCGCGACGTCAACGTCAGAGCTGGTAAGATTATTGTGACTGTTACTTACTTGGCTTTGATCAGAGCTGGTAAGATTGTTACCACTGTTACTTACTAAACTGAACACATACTGAACTGAAGGGTTGAAATTTATCGTTTGTTGGATGTTCAGTTGGTAAAGTAGATTAATTGATGTTCAGAAATTGATTGTGAAAGAATCTAAAGAAAAGCTATTAAGTATGTTTACTTTAGATTCATCATCATCATTCGTCACATATAATATGTATTATGTGATGCTGAGGAAAAATATTTCTAGTTACATAAAAGACACATAACTAATTAACTATGCATAATGCAATAAGATTATTGTATTTTAAGTAAGTAATTTGTCCTATTTCGGACAAAATTAGACAAGTAAAGTAAATAAATAGTCTTATCAACTGAACAGATAACTTACGACTCAAGAGTTCGTGATACCCAGAAAGAAGGGTGACAGGAGGAGAACAAGTTATCAATATCAAGGTTCATAATAGCATTGTAAGCAATAATTGCCATGATTATATTTATTATGTTCATCATTAATTCATAACATTTATTGACTTTACGCGAATTATGAACTAGAGGAAATTAAAACCTACCTATATGTATAGGTTAAAACTGTAAAGACGATTAGCATTTGTAACCCATGCCAGTGTCGATAAAATGTCAAAATTCCAAATTAAGTAACATTAATCACGAATACCATTTATTTGAATTAGATAACCGAATAACTACAATTTCATAGACCTTTAGACCAAATAGAGTCGTTATAATTGAACAGTATGTTTTAAACATGACGCATCGTGTAATCACGTAGTGAACTCAATACGAGGCAAGTTAGTCAATGCCACAGTGCACCGAGAGGGCCATTACACTACTGTAAATGTGCATTACATGAGTTATTTCCCTCGTGGGCATCTGATATTAGTGTTACTACATCAGTGACACACCCAGTTACAACAGTTTTAGATTGATTAGGTAGGTAGGTACTTACTAAAAAAATATATAGTAGGTATATACTTAGATAAGTTGACAGGGCTTCATGATGATTATTTACCATCTTCACAGAAAACAAATGGTAACAGCCACAGCGTCAAAGATAAAAGAAACTTAAAACCATCTCGGGCTAAAATATATGAATCTTATAAAAGCAGCCATTACTTATCTTGTGAAACACGAACATGACAAGGAGCGACATTCACAATAGGGAATATGCGTAATTTTTTTTTATACTTTTATTGGATAGTTTTACATCACTTTATTATAGTAAAAAAAAAATCAACGCCAAAATAAGTAATTTAAGGTATTTTAAAGAAAGTTAAAAAATTACAACCATCACGACCACTTTGAAATTCCCGTCAGGATGGCGGGCTGTCGTGACGTCATAATCGTTTAATTTCACGGCTCAGAATAATGAGTCCCGTCAGTCGGCATAGATTTTTTACCTAATCAAGTAATCACAGAGTTCTTTTGTATTTTCAACAAACCAATGTTGTCATGGTAACAAACGAAAAAGGAAGTGTATAAAGTGTGATCAGTGGCTGTTTTGTAATGGTAATAAAGTGTGACCAGTGGCTGTTTTGTAATGGGAGCTCGTAAATAGCTGCTAGTAGCTCTTTTGAAATGGGAGCGCGCAAACCAGAGGACCTTTGTACACAATATTACGCTATTATGGCAATATGAATATAAAGTAATATTTGTATTGTATGTAAGTACTTACTGTAACTTTGGTTCTCAGTAAGAGAGACTAGGGTTAGTGGGTCATTCTATTCTATTATCTGTGGGGGTGTAAGAACCTGCACCTGGCTCTCTTGAATGGAACCATTGTGCATAATCTCAAAGGTCTAAACCCCCTTATCTAAACTATCGAATAAGAGTATAAAAATATATGCATATTCCCTAATATTTGGGCACACGGCTCTCGACTTTTCAATAGTCTTTGCTGTCCTTTTCCGCAGCTGGCCACAGTTTACTCGTTCATACTGCGTAATAAATTTAATGTGTCCAGTTCTTCTGATTACGAGAATTCTTCCATAACTTAATTTAGAAAAAAAAAACAACTTTTGAAATATACTAACGACTGCCATTATAACCTAAAAGTAGAAAGAGCAACTTGTGTCATGTTCATGTCATAATACTTACAATACAAATTTAATTTTATTGTGTTGCAATATGGAGCATACTTGAGTGGCTCGTTGACTAGCGAATGGCTGTTTACGCCTCATTACAATAGAACAACTAGTGGCAGCCCATACACTACCAAAAAAAAATATAAAAAGACCTAAACTTTGCAAACAAACAAGCATATATTATCAAACAAGAAGTGGAGAGGTTATAGGAGGCTAGGATCAACTCGTATTGGAAGAATTTTTATGTGATCCATCGTATCTGATCACAACGAGCATCACAAATACTCGGTGACATTAACATTTCTTTGTTTACACTTGACATTTATTTAACTATACGCAAACGCAAAGAAGTTATTATTCTGAGATTGATATATAAAGAATTATGACGTCACATCCGCCCTAAGAAAATGGGTGACGTTTCTCGGAAGTTAGAATTTACCGAAGTTTTTTTGTACTTTTCAACTTCATTTACTTGCTCAAAAATAAATTATAATCAAAAATAATGATGGAGTCGTAGCTAAGAAACAAGAAAGTTTATTATAAATAATATTTGACCTTTATTTGAACTACTTGCATATTCCCTATTATTTATGTTTGTTTTTTATTAATCTAGTCACGAAGTTAAAACCAACAACAAGTACGTAAACTTACCTACCTATAGGTAAGTAGGTACTCTAGGTACCTAATTACTTATAATTTTGAAAGTCTCAAAATTTTAAAGAGCTGAGTAAATTATGTAATTATTATAGTAACAATATAAGGAATCACATATTTACAAAAATACTGTGCATAAAATTTAAATTGAATGTAGAGAGTGATGGGAATCGATAGAATTTCCAAGACAGATACAATGCGAATGTAACTAAAGAAACTTAAGGAAATCAAATACTTTATTAACATTTCTTCAGAAAGATGAAAGAGATATTAGAGACCGCTTATGACATTGGAGTAAGTAATATTAACTTTCTTATGTTTATTTTAAATGGTTATATTAAGTCATTCAAGTGTTGTTCAAGTGATTTATTGAACAAGCGTCTCTATTAGGTGGCGAGTCCACTTGATTGACAATCATAGGGCGCTGCCCCGCGTGCACCGGGCCAATAAGGTTAATCAAATCATCCATCCTCAACTGAAAGGGCAATCGGTTTATAAGCCAGCTGTAGAATTTAATAGGGCCATATAGAGATTATAAATATTAATCTACTAATTTGGCACCTTATTTTAAGAACAAATAAAATTTATTCAACGTGATTCTATAGTACGCACGCATGTTTCTGCAGTCATAATGAATAATGCAGACAGTTAGCATACATTTCTATTGTGTAATAATGTAGAGTGTGCATGCCCTCAACACCTCAATGACTGACAATCGTCAATGGCACATGCGATGGCGTCTACGAATGTTCATCGTCTCATTTGTTTTATCTTGTCTTGATAAAATATTGTGTGTTATATTTATACGAGTACATACACTCGTGAGCAATGAAAAAGTTCTATAAACTATAACATAAATGAAAAAGCAATTGCAAGTGGAACTTTTTCATTGCTCGCTAGTATATTATTAATGAAATATTTCTTTCCAGGAATAATCATTGCAAATTAATTTGTTGCTTTTTACTATTTTGTGTGTAATTAATAGTGGTCGCTCAACAATACGATACGGATGTCAACAAGGAATACGTAATAATGGGAAACAGTATTTTGCTCAAGTGCCAAGTTCCTTCTTTTGTGGCCGATTTCGTGGACGTTCTGTCTTGGCACACTGATGAAAAAGAGGACTTCTTTCCGGGCGAAAACTACGGTTAAAATCGTTGCCTCCTTAAATCTCTACCGACACCCGCTTCCTACAGTCTCATATTCGAATTTCCTTTCAACTTTCCTCATTAAAACGATCCTTCACAGTGGTGCAGCAGAAGTACGAATCAGAAGTCAATAATGAATACGTAATTAGAGGGAATTCAGCGATCCTGAAATGCTCCATTCCCTCGTTCGTAGCAGACTTCGTGACGGTCGTCTCGTGGCACGACGAGTCTGATAACTCTTACAAATTAGCAGATATTAAAGAGGGGGACGGTACTAAATCACAATATCAGCAAATCCCCCTTAATCCTATCCAATAAATCCCACCAATTTCATTGAAGTCATAAAACATCTGAATTTCAGTGGTAACACAATACTACGAGGCGGAAGTGGTATCCGAGTATGTTATTCGCGGAAATACTGCCGTCTTAAAATGTAACATCCCTTCATTCGTGGCCGACTTTGTAAAAGTAGAGGCTTGGGTCGGATGGGGTGAAGAGTCTGAAAGCAGCGAATACCTCCCTACCGACGACATCGGTAACTCTTATGAATAAAACCATTTTAAATCCCTGTAATCCTTTCCCCAGAAAAAAACGATCGTATTAGGAGTTGTATGAATACAATGTCATTATTGCAGTGGTTAACCAGTTCTACGAAGCTGAGATACTAACTGAATACGTTATTCGCGGGAACGCAGCAGTTCTCAAATGTTCAATACCTTCCTTCGTGGCTGATTTTGTTAAAGTAGAAGCGTGGATAGATGAAGAGGGAACAACAATTACCCATTCCGAGGACCTTGGTAACAATGGCAGCACTAAACAACCAAATGTCCACTTCCCGCTCTAAACGATTTTCCAAACACTTCAATCCTGTCATTTTCCTTATAGATATCTCATTGGTATTCCTCAGTGGTGTCGCAGTTCTACGTGACTGAAGCCGAAAATGAGTACGTGATTAGAGGCAACGCTGCTATTGTTCGTTGCAAGATACCGTCTTTTGTCAGTGACTTCGTCTATGTAGAATCGTGGATCATGGACGATGGACAAATATTAACTATTAATAATACGAATGATGCTGACGGTAATGATCAGCTGTTATTCTTCAATTTACATATTCAATCCCGTATCCACCCCTTCCGATTCCTAATACCTTAATAAATATTGAGAAATAATTAAATGCTGGCAATTTATAGTTGTGGCGCAGCCATACGAGGCGGAGGCGGACAATGAGTATGTCATCCGCGGTAACGCTGCTATCATGAAGTGCGAAGTTCCGAGCTTCGTGTCAGACTTTGTGTTTGTGGAGATGTGGAGTGACAGTGAGGGCGGAACTTACTACCCTTCTCATGACGAGGGTAACTGCTACCTGCTAACACCACATTAGTTTTTCCTTCTCCTCAATCCTTGTCACTTTCTGTCGCAGCTATTCTTCAACCGTATGAGGCGCGGGTCAACGACGAGTTCGTTTTACGGGGCAACACAGCGATATTGAAATGTATCGTGCCTTCGTTTGTTGGAGATTTTGTACATATTGTGTCCTGGAGCATGGACAATGAGACGGTCCAAGCAGATGAAAATAATGACTTTGATCCTGGTATATAGTAGACGTTAACTATACTCTACGATAATATCCTTCAATCCAACCTTATTTCCTTTTATTCTACGTTGGCAGCAATCCCAAATTCAATACTAGATGTATATTTCCTCAGCCGTGCATCAAGCTTACGAGCCCCGCGTGATTGACGAGTACGTTCTTCGCGGTAATGCGGCTATCGTCAAGTGCCTGATTCCCTCATTTGTGTCCGATTATGTCCAAGTTGTGGAATGGGTGACGGATGAAAACGAATCCCTCGCTGCATTCTCTGCCGGCAACTCGGAGGACAATTACGGTAATGGAGATCGCTCGTCGACCCCAATTGTCCCTATCCGCTCCACAGGCTCCCCTAGACTCGTCATCGTGAATTATTTTATCAATCGTTATATTCTTGTTTTTCAGCCGTGAACCAATTTTACGAGTCTCAAGTTTATGATATGTATGTTATACGAGGAAACGCCGCCGTTTTCAAATGTCACATTCCTTCATTCGTGTCAGATCATGTTCAAATAGTGTCTTGGCATGATACCGAGGGTGGAGAATACATGCCTAATGATGATTATGGTATTATTTGAAACCAATTGGTACAACATACTTGTCCCCTCTTCCTGGATTCCTTTAATGACGAAACCTGTTTAACCATTAGTGATGTTTTGATATCTTTGTTATTGCAGTGGTGTCTCAGTCGTACACGGTTAATTTAGTCGAAGAAAACGTACTGCGTGGAAATTCAGCCATATTGAAATGCCTCATCCCGAGTTTTGTTACGGAGTACGTTTCTGTTGCTTCATGGATAATTTCTGAAGGAGAAGTAGAAGAAAGGGAAATTAAAATAGATGATCACGATAATAATGAGGGTACATTTAACTTAGATACTAGGGTCAGCGCCTAAGCTGATGGTCCTTATTTTCCTCACCCACATCCCTACTCTACCTTAATATGTACTTCTTTAGAAGGGCTGTTTTCTTCACAGTGGTGTCACAAGCCTACACCGTAAACCTTATGGAAGAAAGTGTTTTGCGTGGAAACGCCGTGATCCTGAAATGCCACATCTCAACGTTCGTAACTGAGTATGTTAGCGTGTCCTCCTGGATTATATCAGAGGGCGATACTGAAGAGTTAGAAATTAAACCAGACGATTCCGATAATTTGGGTAGGATGGAGCTTCATTCGTATAACAAGTCCGATTCCTCTTCCCTATCCTTAATAAATATTTGTTATAGGGTTTTCGCCTCCAGAAACCTTGTCATATCTTGCGTAGGTAATGGTTTTTTATCCTATCTATTAGCATTGTTGTTACCATGTTGTTTCCAGTGGTGTCTCAAGTGTACACCGTTAATTTAATGGAAGAAAACGTCCTGCGTGGAAACTCCGCGATCATGAAGTGCCATATTCCTAGCTTCGTGTCAGAATACGTCATTGTGTCGTCATGGATCATTTCAGAGGACGATGCCGAGACGATGGAAATAAAAGTAGATGACACTTCCAATTTAGGTATTCAAAAATTAGGGTTTCCTTCAATCCTGTTATCCTATCCCATCCTTAACTGATATATTGGAAAACAATTATGATAACACTACGACGGGCTAATTAATATTCATATGCCTCATTCATCTTTCCTCAAATGGTTTTATTTCCATCTTGTTCTAGTGGTATCACAGGCGTATACTGTAAACTTGTGGGAGGAAAATGTGCTACGCGGTAATGCAGCTATTTTGAAATGCCATATACCGAGTTTCGTATCAGAGTACGTTAGCATCACTTCCTGGATCATATCGGAAGGGGAGACGGATGAGTCCGAAATAAATTTAGACTCGGATATTAATTTAGGTAACTGTTCACCATAAGACGGCGCTCGGCAGTTCATCCTTGTACTATTAACTCCTGATCCCTGAACCTTTATCCTCAAATTATGTTTTATTTGTTGAGTCCAAACCGATGTACTTCTGATGTTAGGACTGAAAGATAAACAGGTGCAGAAAGTAGATTTTCACTAATTTAGTCATAATTTCCACTCTTTGCAGTTGTTTCTCAAGCTTACGATGTGAAATTTTGGGAAGAATACGTTTTGCGCGGAAATGCCGCAATATTAAAGTGTCAGATACCAAGTTTTGTGTCCGAATACGTCTCTGTCAGTTCTTGGATTATATCCGAAGATGAAAATGAAGACGAGGTTAGGATTGAGGAGTCGTCAGATTTGGGTATATTTGCTTCTTTCATGTCCATCCTCCTCCTTGACTCCTTTCCTTCTCCTGAAATCCTTTTATTCGTCAGGGTTTGTATAGTTTTTTTGATTTAGTATATAGGATTAGGTTTTTTTCTTCTGCCGTTGTTCTCCCTCCAATATGTATTCTATGAAAACAGCTGGTACCGTCGCTCTTCAATTATATGTATTATGTACTATAGAAGACGTCTTGTTGCAGTGGTTTCGCAAGCGTATGCAGTAAATCTGATGGAGGAATATGTGTTAAGAGGAAATGCTGCTATAGTCAAATGTCACGTACCGAGTTTTGTCTCTGAATATGTCAACGTTGTGTCCTGGATCATCAGTGAAGGCGAAGAGACTCAAGAAATCAATCTCGATGCCGAAAACAATTTAGATGGTACTAGGCTTTTCTATCTTCTGGCTTCCATGATATACATGGAAATCCTCGTCCTCCTTATCCTACATTGTTTAGGGACTGTTCCGAATATTGGGCTCCCGTGGTTCCATGGGCCTAACGGCCTACCTTAATCCTTGTTCCCACTTCCTGCATGCTATACAATTTATAAGTAAATTACAGCCATATGCTGTATTGCTAAAACTATTTTATTCGATGCAGGAAATGTGTAAAATATATTAAATTATATATTTTACCTATTTTCAGATATCTAATATTTTTTTATACATTTTCTGTGCACTGAATAAAACAAACATAATGAAATATTACAATTTAGTCCACATAACAGACATCTATAAGTGCTTTTAATTTTTTAGAGGGGAAATACTTGGTACTGCCATCTGGAGAGTTGCATATTAGAGATGTGGGACCCGAGGACGGATACAAGTCGTACCAATGCAGGACCAAGCACCGACTTACCGGAGAGACCCGGCTGTCCGCCACGAAGGGACGACTCGTCATCACTGGTGAGTGCTCGCATTCATCTATCTGAAACGAAATCAATTCAAGGTGCTCATTAAAATCATGTTTTCTGACTTGAATCGATTGCGTATAATACATGATAATTCTTTAATGATCTAATAAGAAAAGTTTTTAAAAGTAAGATAAAAAGTAAAATTTTAGATCATTGAAGAAGTTTTTCTAAAAATCTTACTAGTTTTCAAGTTATTCCAAGAATTTTACTCAGTTATAAATTTAAACTGTTAAAGTAGCATATTTTAGATTATTACCAATTATTTACCTACATTTTATTTCAAAGTTTATAAACACAATCCCTATTGCGTTTGTAATCTTAAAACTGAATTAATAAACTTGCCTGAATGTTGGGATAGGGTACCCTGCAGAGCCTTGACACGCGTTTATTCTCGAGTTTTTATATAAATAAATGTATGTATTCAGTGGACGTTAGGTAAATCGGGGAGTTGTCGCATTCGCATGCTGTCCATTCTGATCTTCGAGATCCCGCCTTCTCCCAACATGCGCAGAACCTGTGGGCCGGGTGCCCCCCAAGTTTGCTAGCGCGCAGACCACCAGCGGCTTCAGCTTCCACCAAGCCAGCAGCCTCGCGCTGCTGTGTCCGGCACAGGCCTTCCCCGCGCCCATGTATCGGTAAGCCAACCTCTGCACTACGCTCGCCACTCACACAGTGCATCTCATTTCTCAGAACCGATAGGGCGGGTGCCACCCAAGTTGTCGAGCAGTCAAGTCGGCATGTGGGCTTTCCTCGCAAGGAATGGCTCTGCGTTTACCTTGCTGTGTCCTGCGCAGGCATCCCCTGTCCCTTTGTTCAGGTAATCTGAACTTTAGTCAACGTATCGAATTAGGTTTGATTTGGTTCTAGAGCCGGTCGGTCGCGTGTCTCCAAAGTTCGCCTCAGTACTGACGGGAACCATGTTCGACGTTAGGAAAAATCAGTCTTATGCATTACAGTGCCCAGCTCAAGCATTCCCCGTCCCGCTGTTCAGGTAAAAAGCATATTAAAATACTTTTCTTGCGTTCTGTAGAGCCCGTGGGACGTGTGCCACCAAAGTTCGCATCAGTTGCATTGGGCACTATGATTGGCGTCAGATACACTGAGTCATTCGCATTACTATGCCCAGCGCAAGCATTCCCAGTCCCTATATTCAGGTAATAGAATACAGAAATCTACATAGTTTATTTTTGCAACTCATCGTATCTAATTCACCACCTATTATTGTAAACAAATGCGTCCCGTAAATTTCATAATATATTTAATTCCTTAATAGTGATGAAAGTAACTCCAGTCAATAGTAGATTTTGAGGCATGCTCTGACATTTCCTACCCCAATGTTTATGTGTAATAAAATGGGCGATAAATATCATTAATTTTTATTATTCGTCGTATCACATTCTTAGAACCGGTGGGAGGAGTATCTCCGAAATTCCCGACTGGTGACTGGTGACATTAGTAGGACGTTTAATGCTGAAGCTGGCTCTGGTGTGCCGTTGCTTTGTCCGGCGCAGGGGTTCCCTGCACCCGCATTTATGTAGGTAATTTTTCTATCATTTAATTGACAGAGCCTATGGGCAAAGTTTCACCGAAGTTTCCGTCGATGGAGACGGGACGCAGCTTTACTTACTCATCTAACTCGTGCGTGACACTTCTATGCCCTGCGCAGGCGTTTCCTACTCCCTTATTCAGGTATAAAACCTTCATGTAATTTCTCTTTAGAACCTGTTGGTCGAGTATCACCCAAGTTTCCGTCCATGGATAGTTCAAGGAGCTTCAGCGCTTTCACAAATTCAAGCTTAGTTCTAATGTGTCCGGCGCAAGCATTTCCAGTCCCTTTATACAGGTAATAAAGCCAATATAATTATTTATAGAACCAGTGGGTCGCGTTTCTCCAAAGTTCACTAGTGGCGACAAAAGCCGAGCATTTGATGCTCAGGGAGGCGACAGCATCACTCTTCTTTGTCCTGCACAGGCATTCCCTGCCCCAGCTTTCAGGTACCTACACCTCTAGTGAAAGTTAGCTTAGGTTTTATTTTCTTGTACAGAACCTATGGGCAGTGCCGCGCCAAAAGTTGCAACTAAAGTGATCGATTTAACCGAAGCATCATTCAATGCTACCATCACGTTACTATGTCCAGCTCAAGCATATCCTGTACCAATATTCAGGTAAACTCCCGAATTATGTTTAATAAGCAGAATATTTACGATACGCTCTTCTATTCCATTAGAACCAGTAGGAAGAGTGTCGCCCAAATTTCCTACATTGGACAACTCTAGGGGTTTTAGTGCTTATGAAAACAAAAGCGTGACGCTGCTTTGTCCTGCTCAAGCATTTCCAGTTCCATTGTCCAGGTAAACATCTTACCTGTATTATTTGTTTTTTAGAGCCTATTAATAGTGCTGCGCCGAAAGTCCCATCTAAAACGATCGAATTCGTTGAATTTGCGATGGACACCAGCGTCACATTGCTTTGTTTAGCGCAAGCTTTTCCAGTCCCAATATTTAGGTGAGTTACGTTCCCTTTAACTATCTGTTGTAGAACCTGTGGGCCTGAAAGCTCCATCTTTCTCTACTGAATTTAAAATGGCGTGGTACGTTTATGACGTAAAACAAGGATTTGCGTTACTATGTCCTGCTCAGGGTTACCCTGCACCATTCTTCAGGTACTGAAACAGGAACTCATTTTGTTTTTAGAACCTATTGGATCCAAAAGTCCCTCGTTCTCGAGTGGTTCCAAATCAGCTTGGTTTGAAATTGAACAAGGAGATGACTTTGCCTTGTTATGTATGGCTCAAGGGTACCCTGTCCCGATATATAGGTGAGAAGTTTAGTTATTTATTAATATTTACAGAACCCATCGGTTCCAAGTCACCTACATTTTCAACTGATGATAAATTGGCATGGTTCGTGAGGCCTGTGGATCATAGTATCGCTCTCATTTGTCCAGCACAAGCTTACCCTATACCGATATTCAGGTAATTTAGAGTGATAATAATGGATCATTTTACTTCTTTTAGAACCTATTGGATCAAAGTCACCTACATTTTCTACTGATAACAAACTGTCTTCGTATGTCAGAAAAATCGGACAAAGTCTTAATATTCTGTGCCCTGCTCAAGCTTACCCTGTCCCGATATACAGGTGAATAACTTTTTATATGTTCAATTTTAGAACCTGTTGGCTCGAAGTCCCCGACATTTTCTAATGATGTTCAGTTCTCTGGAATCACGCGTAGAACAGGCCAAGATTTTGCTCTATTATGCCAGGCGCAGGCATTTCCCGTCCCAATATTCAGGTAAATAGTATATCCGTTGATTGATTGTTATATAACTTAATCAGTTTTTTCATCGGGTACGTTTTGCTTATGTCGTAGAGCCTATTGGTTCCAAGGCGCCTACATTTTCCACGGAGTTCAAGAGTACTACTCTCACAAAACCTGCTGATCAACCAATAGTTTTATTATGTCAAGCTCAGGCGCATCCCCACCCAATATTCAAGTGAGTGTAAACATTTAGGCTGAATACTTTTTATCAGAACCTGTGACTGCAAGGGCCCCGGCATTCGCTTCTACTGCATCAACTTACAATACCGATATTGAGGCTAAAAGATCCGGGTCTTTACTCTGCCAGGCGCAAGGGTACCCTCAACCAATGTTCAGGTAGGTTTCACATTCATGTTTCGATATCAATTGTTATAGAACCAGTTGGTGTTAAAGCTCCAACTTTTTCTTCGGATTCCAAGGGCAGTATCTTCGTTAGAAGTATTGGACATAGTTTTGCTTTGCTGTGCCAAGCCCAGGCTTCCCCTCTGCCTATATTTAGGTAAGATTTTTTTTATTCAATCTTTGTTTTGTATTGTACAGAACCCGTAGGCTCTAAGCTGCCTACATTTTCCACTGACTTTACCCTGTCAGCGGTTACCAGGCACAGTGGTCAAGACTTCGCGTTATTGTGTCAAGCTCAGGCTTTTCCCGTACCCATTTTCAGGCAAGTCGTGCATTATTATTTTTACAATTTAATTGAGATAGTATTTTAACTATCTACAGAGCCCGTCGGAACGAAGCCCCCAACTTTCTCAAGTGACTTAACGTCTTCGTCTATGACGAGACATAGCGGTCAGGGGTTCGCTTTACTTTGTCAAGCACAAGCATTTCCTGTGCCGATATTCAGGCAAGTTTTTATTAATATCTAGGTATAGATAGATATATAATACTTTTATCGTAAAAGATGGTAAGTAAGTTAAATTTTATTGTTGTCTGCAGAACCAGTTGGATCGAAGCCTCCAACCTTTTCTACTGATCTAATTTCGTCTTCTTTGAAAAGGCATAAAGGTCAAGACTTCGCATTACTGTGTCAAGCTCAAGCTTTTCCTATACCAATTTCCAGGCAAGTTTTTTTTACAGTTAACATACTTTGTTAACTATCTATGTATGAAAACATTGTCTTCTGCAGAGCCTGTTGGATCCAAGGCACCCTCATTTTCCACTGATTCAGCTCTATCATCTCTTAAAAGACATAGAGGTCAAAGCTTTGCATTGTTGTGCCAAGCGCAAGCGTTTCCAGTACCAATATTCAGGCAAGTGTTCTATAATAGATATCAATCAGCATGAATGTAGCATGGGACATAAGAGTGGTGTTCATTTATACTCTGCAGAGCCAGTGGGATCCAAAGCTCCTACATTTTCGACAGACTACCTTCTTTCGTCTATTAAAAGGCACAGCGGTCAAGGTTTTGCATTATTATGCCAAGCTCAAGCGTTTCCGGTTCCAATATTCAGGCAAGTTTTATTTCATTTTCGATTTCAATTTGTTATAGAGCCAGTTGGTGCAAAATCCCCAACATTTTCATCTGAATCAATTCAAATAGTTCGAAGAAACGTTGGTCATGGCTTTGCTCTTCTCTGTCAGGCTCAAAGTTATCCCGCTCCAGTATTCAGGCAAGTCCTTCTTTATTCATGTTTTATTTTTTATGCAGAGCCGGTGGGATCAAAAGCACCTACATTTTCTACTGATGCTAGAAGTTCTACTTTTATTCGTACAATAGGACATAGTTTTGGACTCCTTTGTCAGGCACAGGCGTTTCCCATTCCCATAACCAGGCAAGTTTCTTTATACTTTACATCCTCTTGGTTATTGCAGAACCAACAAACAACATAGCACCTAGAAAAACTCAAATGGTAGAACAGTTTGAAGGGTGGCGAGTTATATTAGTCTCATCTAACGATACAGCCTATATGACATGCCCAGTAAATGCATTTCCAGCGCCACGTTTTGGGTAAGCATGCAATATGAGTATAATTTTCTTTTCTCAGAGCCTATGGGCGCTAAAGCACCAACATTTTCGGGGGACTCTAAGAGTTTTACATTCATGCGAGAAGTAGGTCAACATTTTGCGCTGCTCTGTCAAGCTCAAGGGTTTCCCACTCCATTGTTCAGGCAAGTTGCACCCCTCTGTTTATTATAATTTATCAATACAACGCCGACATCCTGCAGAGCCCATTGCAAGTGCTGCGCCGAGTATCACCGCCACTCCAAAAGCTGCAGTTCATTACCCTCAAATCTCTTCTTTGGCACTGGTGTGCCCAGCGCAAGGGTTCCCTGTTCCAATATCAAGGTGCGTTGACACTTCCTTTCAATTTCAGAGCCAACCAATAAAATCGCACCACGTAATGAAAAGAGCAAAAAATTTGTAGGGGGTGAGATATTTGTAATGCCAGCGAGAGAATCAGCTTATTTAACTTGCGATGTAGCAGGGTATCCTGTCCCAATTTTCAGGTAATAATAATATATTATTATTTGTATTAGGATTGTAGATAGTTTGTCAATATAACCATCATTCCCCTGAAACGAAATAGGTAACACGAAATTTAAATTGGCTAAGGGGCTCTTCCATCCTTTCAGAACCGACAAATAATATTGCACCTCGAAAAGATTCAACTAAACACTTCGAGGGTTGGGAAGTATACTTCGTACCTCGCAGCGGAGCTGCTTATCTGACTTGTCAAATATCCGCATTCCCTGTACCGGTGTATAGGTGAGTGTGGGTTAGTTACGGATGGTTTCTATTACAGAGCCGTCAGGTAGGACCCGGCCAAAAGTGACGGGCGACGGACTTAACCGGCAAATAGGAAGAGGTGATCTGGCCCTCCTCTGCGAAGTTCAGGCTTTTCCTGCTCCACTAACGAGGTACATTACTCCACGGCCGGCCGGCGGCAACTCGCGCGTCCATTATCTCGAAGCCACAGTATTCCATATCGTCAATGTACTGATGTGCGTTGTTATTGCAGTCTCCCGGCGCGGTAGTGGCCCGCCCGAGGACGCACCGCGGCCGGCCGCGGGGCTCTCCCTCTCCAGCCAAAGTAACGATTGAGCGCCGCTGACATTTGCCCGGTAAGTGTCAGGGTGAACTTGCTTTCATTAAAACGCTTTAATCTTTACTTTGTGCTTCACGAGTCACGGCGCTACCCGTAGCCGAGGGGTTATTTGTAAAGCCTTAGTTGTGATCATAGCTACACCATGTTCCGTCTTTATATCGGTAGGCATAGTATTCGTTCAGGCCAGGATTGTAGCACATAACACTTTATAATTTCTCATTTTCTTTTGCTAAGTTGTCAAGGCTTTGGGGGTATCGTTAATCTTTGTCTTAGTGCAATTATAAATTAATTTATAGCAATTCTTGTTGCAAATATACTAATGCTACACGTTTCTTCAAGAGCCAACAAATAGTGTTCCCCCAAAGCTGTCTACCGGCCGGTTACAAGAGTCCAACTTATATATAGGGCATAGAGGTTCGATATTATGTCTTAGTCAAGGCTTTCCTGTTCCTATCTTCAGGTGGGTGGATTGCCGTCCTTGTAAATAAAATATGATTCCGTTTTCTCAGTATACCAGTCTTTTACTCCCTACTATTACTGATGGACCCTCGTTCAATGAAATTCTGAACTCTTTCTCTATTGTTACAGGTGGTACAAGTTTATCGATGGCACAACACGTAAACAGCCAGTGACATTGAACGACAGAGTTAAGCAAGTCTCTGGGACTCTTATAATCAAGGAAGCTAAAGTTGAAGATTCAGGAAAATACCTTTGCGTAGTCAACAACTCCGTTGGTGGTAAGTTGAAACTTACAACATTTTAACCAACTTCTAACAAGCAAATTTTACTCTCAAATCATTTATTAAATAATTGAACCTTGAAATATTTTACTTGAACCTTGTCTAATCAGATAATTTATTTTAGGTGAATCCGTGGAAACTGTTTTAACCGTAACAGCTCCTCTTAAGACGACAGTTGAACCAGCAACGCAAACTATTGATTTCGGAAGACCAGCAGTTTTCACATGCAGATACGAAGGCAACCCAGTTAAAACTATCACGTGGCTTAAAGATGGCAAGGATATGAATCATCATGATGCTACATTAAGGTAAAACCTTCGACCATTCACAACCCTAATCAAAGGGTAAAACACCACTGAAAAGTAATAGATTACTTACGTGAGATGAGTCATCTACATGCATAATTTAATGTTTGTTTTACAGGATAGAGTCAGTGAAGAAGGAAGACAAGGGCATGTACCAGTGCTTCATCCGCAACGACCAGGAAAGTGCAGGCGCCAGCGCTGAACTCAAACTTGGAGGAAGATGTGAGTTTACGTTTAAATTATCTACAAAACTTTTACTGAATATGTATTCCAAAAAATGTCTTCTATTAATGAATTTTATTTATTACGTAATAGTGATGATAAGTAATGACCAAGATCCTTATTTACAGTCGAACCGCCACAAATTCGTCACAGCTTCGGTGAACAGACTCTGCGCTCCGGACCTTCCCTACGACTGAAATGTGTAGCTTCCGGCAACCCCACTCCCGACATCGCCTGGCTGTTGGACGGAGAGAAGCTGTCCAGTGGAGAGAGACTGCAGATCGGACAGTTCGTCACCGCCGATGGCAACGTTGAATCACACTTGAACATTTCCTCGGTCCAGACTAACGATGGTGGATTATACTCTTGCATCGCTTCAAGTAAAGTGAGTGCCAGTGCTGTTGTAATTGAATGCAAGTTCATTGCATAAAAAATTACCTCTGTATCTACTCTTAACTCCGATGCAAATTTCAGCACATATGCCTGGATTAGCTAGCAATGTAACGTCGTGACTAACACCAATGGTCTCTATCCTAGGTCGGCAGCTCATCCCACGCGGCCCGCGTCAACGTGTACGGCCTGCCCTACGTGCGTCCCATGAAGAAGCGCCCAGTGGTCGCTGGAGACTCCCTCATCGCGCACTGCCCCGTCGCAGGGTACCCCATCGACTCCATTGTATGGGAACGAGATGGACGGTCAGTTTATGAAATTACTTCCTATTCTGTTCGTAATAAACCTTTGATTAAAACCGTTGAGAATATTACTAATCTTCAAGCCGAAACTTCGTTTCTGGAATATAGTCTATATCTATAACACTTGTCCAGATTTTTAGATATATTACTATTTTAAATTTACTGGCAAAATTTATAGTTTTCACGTTGCTAAAATAAAATTTTGTGCCTTCAGAATCGACATCATGAAAATATTTCCTTGGTAAATGATTGATATGATGTCTTATTAAGACAAAATAGAATTATGCACTTCGATTGTGTAAGCAATGCCATGGAAATTCCAGAGTCCTCCCGATCAACCGCAAGCAGAAGGTGTTCCCGAACGGAACCCTCGTCATAGAGAATGTAGAGCGAATGAGCGACCAGGCCACTTACACCTGCGTTGCGAAGAACTCACAAGGATACAGCGCACGGGGAGCCTTGGAACTGCAAGTCATGGGTAAGTCGTAAGATATTTGGACGATGTACTCATTTATTCTGGAAATCTTCTGTGCGGCTTGAGGAGGGATTTCTAAATTGGAATTTTAATGTCAGATAAAACCATGGTATTAATTAAATTCTATCCTTCCGGCAGAAACTTTCTGGACATGTTCTGAATTCGTGAAACTGGAATATTTTTACGACTGATAATATTGGACCGATATCCTACACATAAAGAAGTTTAGATTTAACAAATATTTCAGTGTCATCGTGCTCATCTAATTAAATATGTTTTTTGTAACCATGTGAAGAACAATAGCAACTTACTCAGTCCATATAAATCTATTTACTTAATAATAATTAATGCTAGTATATCTCAACCTCCCAGCAGTAAAAAGTCCTTCTAAAGTCTAGTGAATTATATAAGAACATATTCCATTTGAAACCCGAAACTTGTTGTTCAAGATTAATGAGTGAGTTGCTATATCACTGAGTAAATAAAATATACAGTACCTCAGAAATGTCCAATAATATTTCAAGAATCAAGAATTTACAGAATAAATTTTAGCTAAACTGAATTTAAAATTACTCAGTAGTTCTTCGTAAAAATATGCCATAGCATTTCAAAAGAGTACTTTACATTGATGAGTAAGTAATCAAGTCATTCATATTAATTCGTTCTATTCCATAAAATAAAAATTACCCACTAATAATATTTTCAAGTGTTTTCTAATACTGATACTATGGCATATTATTTTGTGTTTAATAAATATTTTTTACAGGTTGAACTATTTTATACGTGTACATTTCAGACGGATAAAATCAATATTAATGTATAAATCGACGATGTTTATGCCCGCCAAAGCTACATCGTTTGCCACACACGCCCCTGCACCTTTGTCGTTTAGCTATTATAATAACCTCATTTCACATAGTATCTCCGCTAATATCGCCATTTGAGTTTGGTGATGAACCGGCCAATGCGGGAGACACAGCCTCAGTGTCGTGCTCCGTCGCTAAAGGAGACCAGCCATTGAACATCACATGGCTGCTGAACGGACAGATCCTATCACAAAACAACAACATGGGAATCGTTATAACTAAAATGAGCAAGAAGATGTCGATCCTTAACATAGACTCTGTCAGCGGAATACACAGGGGCACCTATCACTGTGTGGCCACTAACGCCGCCGGGTCAGCCAATCATAGCGCAGTACTCGAAGTGAATGGTATAACAACTCCTGAAACGCTTGCTTGTCTCGTAGCGAGTAGACCCCCGCTTCCTTACATTCCTGTTAAAATCAAAATTTATATCCAGTCCCTCCGCAAATAACGCCATTCGAATTCGGAGAAGAAGTTCTCAATGAAGGAGATACGGCGTCGGTATCGTGCGTGATGAGCAAGGGCGACCTGCCGGTCAGCTTCACCTGGCGGCTCAACGGCCAGGAGATCAGCCGACACAACAACCTCGGCATCGTTCTCACTGCCATCAGCAAGAAAACCTCTATAATGAATATCGATGCTATAAGCGCCATTCATCGAGGCGCATACACATGCGAGATCAAGAATCAAGCCGGAGAAACAAACCATACTACTGTCCTAAGTGTTAACGGTTCGCAATTTCCTAGTAATTCAGTAGATTAATTTGCTTTTTAACCTCTCACAGTTCCTCCTCAAATCTTACCTTTCGAGTTCGGTGACGAGCCCGCCAACGCCGGCGATACCGCGTCTGTGCAATGTGTGATGAGCAAAGGAGATCTACCAGCTAACTTCTCGTGGACACTTAACGGAAAACCAATTTACGCAAGAAACAGTTTGGGTGTTGCCATTGGAAGCATGAGTAGAAAAATGTCGATTCTGAATATCGATTCGGTGAACGGCACTCACCGCGGGCTGTACGTCTGCACGGTCGAGACCCCGGCCGGGCACGTTAACCATAGCGCCCTTTTGGAAGTCAATGGTTCCTATTACTTATTTACTTAGAGTGGTAGTTACATACGTATGTTTTAATTTCACCTACAGTTCTTCCTCAAATCCATCCTTTTACCTTCGGTGATGAGCCTGCCAATGCCGGCGACACGGTAGGAGTCCAGTGTATGGTTTCGAAAGGAGACGCGCCTATCAACATCACGTGGCAGTTGAACGGAAAACCTGTTGAGCAAATCCCTGGAGTTACTGTGACTAAGATAGGTCACAAGTCCAGTAGTCTTTCTATAGACTCTGTAGCATCAATACATAAGGGAGTGTATACGTGTTCTGCTGCCAACCAAGCTGGACATGCGAATTACTCTTCCGAACTTGCCGTCAATGGTAAATAGAATATAGAGTACCTAATTAAATCAGCCACGAGTAGGTACTGCTTCATAATATGTTATAGTCTTAGGCGGTTTCAGCTGACCTTTGTCCGTTTATCAAAATAACAGGAAGCTTGTATTTTATGTTTATAGTCCTTCCCCATATCAATCCCTTCACATTCGGAGACGAACCGGCGAATGCGGGCGAAACAGTCGGTCTGCAGTGCATGGTGGTGAAAGGAGATGCCCCTGTCAATATTACATGGAGATTTAACGGAAGACATATAAGGGAAATTCCTGGAATTTCTATTATGAAAATGGGCCCAAAAGCGAGCGGGTTGACCATTGAATCGGTAGCATCAATACATAGAGGAACGTTTACTTGCTTCGCTGAAAATGCAGCCGGGCACACTAATCATTCTGCGGAACTATCGGTCAATGGTACAATATCTCACACAGATCTAATTTATGATTAATTTACTTTCGCTATCCTCCCATCCTTACCTTCAATCTTGGTAGTAACCGAACCATATTAAATAAACAAAATGTTATAGTTGCGCCACAGGTTACACCTTTCGACTTCGGCGAGGAAATCTTAAATGCCGGCGACACAGCGTCCCTCATTTGTACGGTGGGAAAGGGTGATCTGCCTTTAAAAATACATTGGCAACTCAACAATCAAACGTTGAATTCCGGAAACGGCGTACTGATTAACAGAAATGGGAAAAGAATATCTGTATTGAGCATTGAAAACGTGCAGCACGATCATATCGGCAACTACACTTGCATCGCGGAGAACGAGGCCGGCTCGACCAGCCACAGCGCTGTGCTAAACGTTAACGGTATCTAATATAAACAAAATCACTACGACGCTTTGCTTTTTGTCCTACTCGTTATTATTGGTTACACCTAGTTAACAAATCCCTTTACCTCAAATTTGTTTCCTACAGTAATCCCTCAAGTAGCTCCATTCGATTTCGGCGAAGACACTTACAATGCGGGCGATACAGTATCACTTACGTGCACGGTTACCAAGGGAGACATGCCTATAGAAATATTGTGGCTGTTCAACGAATCTCCTCTCAATAGCGGAAGTGGAGTGATCTTGTCGCGCAGTGGTCGCAAGATATCGATGTTGAGTATTGATTCGATTCAAGCTACACACAGGGGGAACTATACGTGTGTGGCAAAAAACGTTGCGGGCGAAGCTTCCCATTCTGCGTTACTTCATGTTAATGGTACAAATTATGTTTAGCAACATTGTTATTTTGTTTAATTACAAATTATTATACGCCTTTTTAGTTGCTCCACAAATTATGCCTTTCGATTTCGGCGCGGAACCCGTGAACGACCAGGAGATGGTGTTAGTAACTTGCACAGCGACCAAGGGCGACATGCCTCTAGAAATACATTGGTTTTTCAATGGGAGTCCAGTAAAATCGGGGACTAGTGGTGTAGTTCTCACCAACAGTAGACGAACCAGTCAACTAGCAATCGAATCAGTGAGTCATCACAATCAAGGAAACTACACTTGTGTCGTAAAAAACAGTGCTGGATCTATCAATCACACGGCCGATCTCTACGTCAATGGTACTTTTATGAGTAGTTTAAGATTTTTCATAATATTTTCGCTTAATAAGTTAGCCTTTCCTCCACACAGTCCCTCCACAGATATTGCCCTTTGAATTTGGCGAAGAACCCGTAAACGATATGGAATTGGTTCTGGTCACTTGCGCGGTCAGCAAAGGGGACCTTCCTCTACGTATTCAATGGTATTTTAACAACGAAGAAGTAAAGAACGGTGAAAACGGTGTTACGCTAATTAATACAAAAAAATCAAGTCAGCTCACGATAGATTCAGTTAGCCATCGAAACCAAGGGAACTATTCTTGCGTGGTGAAAAACCAAGCCGGAACGGTGAATCATACTGCGCAACTATTCGTCAATGGTACACTTTAAATAATTATGTAGTTTGGTAGAGCTTAAATATCCTATGTTAAATCCTAAAGCTTTTCCTCTCCTATTTGTAACTTTGGCGTGGCATAAATCATGTCTGTAGGCCAACATCTTCCGATCTTCGAGTGTGATCGATAACATTGGTCGTTATAGATGATCAGCAAATATAAATTTCAGTGGAACCAGTTATAGCTCCTTTCGATTTCGACGAATCTGTATTCTACGGGGAAGGTGTGCAAGTCATGTGTCATGTACCGAAAGGCGATAAGCCTCTCAATTTCAAATGGACATTTAGTAAAGGAGATGTGAGTTCTTTGGCTGGGGTTAACATCATGACCGTTGGGGACCGGGGCTCGGTTCTGATCATCCCATCAGCGACTGCCAAACATTCCGGCAATTACACATGCACTGCCTCAAACATTGTCGCCAGCGCTAGCCACCTCACAACGCTCAATGTCAAGGGTACAAGGCTACTGTTATAGTCTCCGCTTCTGTCTTTCATTTATGTTTTACTCTCACCTGAAACCCAATGTTTTTCATGTAAAAAGACCTGTAAATGAATTTGAATTTTTATTACTCCCAATGTTTATTACAGTTGCGCCCATTATATCCCCATTCGAATTTGATGAAGCTGTTTTCTATGGCGAAAGTATACAAGTGATGTGTCACATTCCTAAAGGCGACATGCCTCTT
This sequence comes from Plutella xylostella, assembly GCF_932276165.1. Classification (NCBI taxonomy): domain Eukaryota; kingdom Metazoa; phylum Arthropoda; class Insecta; order Lepidoptera; family Plutellidae; genus Plutella; species Plutella xylostella. The sequence continues at coordinate 5,256,447 of NC_063992.1, read as the reverse complement.
ACACTTGCTTGGTCTTTACGAGGACGACCAGTACATAAAAGTGACGCTATAACTGTTACCAAAATGGGGGATAGGAGTTCAATTCTTGCAATAGCAGCAGTTACAGAAAAGCATTCAGGAAACTATACATGCACAGCTTCCAATACTGTAGCGAGCACAAACCACACCGCAACATTAAACGTTCAGGGTACACCGATTATATTTATTTTGCATCAGCATTTGTGTCTTTATGTTGAACTTTTTGTTTTGTTTTACTACTAGTTCCTCCGCACATCGTTCCTTTCGAGGCTGAAGAGCCAGTATTTGCCGGGGAATCCGTTCAGTTGACCTGTCATATATCAAAAGGCGATGCCCCTCTCAGAATAACATGGAGTTTTCACGGAAAAGAATTATCTTCGCATCAAGGGATATCTACAATGAAGATAGGAGACAGAACTTCTTTGTTGACGATATCCAGCGCGACATCTTATCACAGCGGCGAATATTCATGCCACGCTGCAAACCAAGCCGGTTTGGCCGTACACTCGGCTATCGTCAACGTCCATGGTACCGTCCTAGCTCCGCTTCCCGTGCCTTGCCTCCGCCAGCTGCACGCTATATGCTTGCAATAATATAATCTCGCCTTCTGGATTAACAGTCTTGCCATACATCGTACCATTCGAGGCGGACGAGTCCGTGTTCGCCGGTGAATCGGTTCAGCTCAACTGTCACGTGTCGAAGGGCGACTTGCCGCTCGACATTAAGTGGCACTTCCACGGGTTCGACAACGTCACGTCGCAACTCGGCATTATGACTACAAAAATGACTTCGCGCACCTCATTCCTGTCCATCGCCGCCGCATCAGCCGGCCACAGTGGAAATTATACATGTGTTGCAACTAATAGTGCGGGCTCAGCTAATCATTCTACTGTCGTTAACGTTCATGGTCAGTTCATTTACTCATCATTTCATTAACATCACGCATTGTGTTGAAAGCGTCCGGCGCTTAAAGTCATGTGGGTTGATGAAGCATGTATTTCGTCATCATGCCCTTAAGCGCAAGAGCTTCTGTTTATTTTTTTCGTTTTATCATCCTTTTGGTTTAATCTCTCATCATATTATTTTTCGTTATCACACAGTTACACCAAACATTTTACCCTTCGACGTTGATCAAGCTTTGTTTTCGGGAGAATCGGTCCAGATGATGTGCCACATATCTAAAGGAGATACTCCTCTGGAAATATATTGGGAATTCAACGGAAAACAACTGTCTCGGGAGCTAGGGACCTTCTCTAAGGTTGGCGACCGCTCGTCGGTGCTCGTGCTGCCATCGGTCACTGGTGGTCACAGCGGGAACTATACTTGCACAGCGAAGAACCGCGCTGGATCAGCATCCTACACAACGATATTAAAAATTATCGGTATATTTACCAAGCTAATAGATAGGGTTGCTTACATAGGCATTTTAAGTTAAATATGTACCCCGTATAATTGCATAATAGCAAAATATATCTTTGCATTTAAGTTGTCCCACATATAATCCCGTTCGAAGTAGAAGAATCAATTTTCGCTGGAGAGTCCGTACACCTTACGTGCCACGTATCAAAGGGCGATCGGCCGCTTCAAATAACCTGGAGTTTCGAGGCGAAAGATATTCCATACCATAACAATATGGGTATAACTACGACTAAGCTAGGAGAGAAAGCCTCCGTGCTGAGCATACCGATGGCCATGGGCCACCACAGCGGCAACTATACGTGCACGGCCAGCAACCGCGCCGGCCGCGCGCACCACTCCGCGCTCGTCAACATACACGGTACTTCCCCCTTCCACAATCCTTCACTTCAGGATTTCATGTTACGTTTTAACGTGTTTGTATAGAACGATATGCACGTCTAGTTTTAGCATTAGTTTCCAAATCACCTAAGATTGGTCCTTTTCTAATCAGTTACTCCTCACATAATGCCGTTCGAGACCGAGGAATCCGTCTACTACGGGGAATCAGTTCAGATGACGTGTCACGCGAGTAAGGGCGACCGGCCGATGAGCGTCACGTGGAGGTTCGAGGGCCAGGAACTGACTCCACATATGGGAATCAAGACGGTCAAGATGGCGGAACAGACGTCATTCTTGTCTATCGCGTCCGTCACGGGCGCTCACAGCGGAAATTATACATGTATAGCTAGGAACCAAGCTGGAGAAGACCGATATACCGCCACTCTGCACGTCAAGGGTACTTTTAGATAGATGTCGAAGCATGATGAATTTATTTCTCCAATAATGTGTCCTTTTCGTTGTCCAGCCGTTCCCCACATCAAACCCTTTGAATTGGACGAGGCAGTGTTCGCGGGGGAGTCGGTGCACCTGGACTGCCACGTGTCCAAGGGAGACACTCCACTGAACATATCGTGGAGCTTCCAAGGGCAGCCGGTCACTCGTAGAATGGGATTATCCACAACAATGTTAAGCGAGCGAGTGTCAGTGTTGGACATCCAGGCTGCGATGGGTAGCAATAGCGGGAACTACACGTGCACGGCCCGCAACCGCGCCGGCGCCGCGTCCCACACCGCCCTTCTCAACGTCATCGGTATCAGTCTAACCCACAGTATAACTCGAGTGATGCTTGCGCTTTTATTCAGTTCCTCCCGTGGTCCAACCCTTCACTTTTGGGGAAGTTGCGATGAACTCCGGACAAGTCGTAACCGCACCTTGTTCCGTCATTGAGGGCGACCATCCGTTACGCCTTCGTTGGTTGTTTGACGGCGAGCCAATAAAACCTAGATCAGGAGCGACTGTGTTCAATATCGGTGAAAGAAGCGCTATTCTCAGTATCGGTTCAGTCGCGCACTCTCACGCCGGCAACTACACATGCCTCGTAGAAAACGAAGCCGGGACTGATTCGCACACGTCAGCTCTAATAATTAACGGTACTTTAATTCCCTCAGTTTCATCCGAATTAGTTAGTCCTTAGTTTCCTTATATTTCGTTGTATTTTCATTTGACTAATGTCGTATATTCCAGTCCCACCTAATATTCTACCGTTCTCGTTCGGTGAAAAGCCATCTAACGTCGGCGAGTACTTGCAAGTGGCTTGCACCATCAACCTCGGCGACCTGCCCATCACCATCACCTGGACATTCAACGGTCAACTCATTTCTCAGCGTCATACTGGTTTCACGATGAGCAACTCAAAAAGAAGCAGCTTGCTAATAATTGAATCAGTAGAAGCGAAGCATGCCGGATCTTATACATGCGTAGGAGAAAACCGGGCAGGCCGCACCACCTATTCATCAGACTTAATTGTTTACGGTTGGTCCTATTAGTGTAGGTAGAAAAGTAATGTTTTTTGTTACTTAGATGACATTGTGTTTCAGTTGTTCCCAAGATCGCACCTTTTGTTGCCGGGCCCGAACCGGCTTTTCTTGGTGATTACTTTGCCTTGAACTGTATCATCACGCACGGTGATCAGCCCGTACGCATCGAGTGGACAGTCAATAACCAGACAGCGAAGAATGTCCCCGGAATTCGTATCAGTAACGTGGACCGCCGCAGTAGCGTTTTGACAATCGAGTCTCTGGAAGCTCGTAACGCGGGCGTGTACAACTGCTCGGCGACCAACGCGGCTGGCGCCGCCGCGCACGCCACCGCGCTCGTGGTCAAGGGTGCGACCCCCAACACGTTTATGCTTTCGCCCGATTCCTTCATTCATATATCCTTTCCGTTTTATGCTTCTTTATGAAATTTCTCTTGTCCCAGTTCCACCGTTGATAGTACCCTTCAGTTTTGGCGATGTACCCAACAACCCTGGCGATGCGGTGCAAGTCAACTGCTTGGCGACAAAAGGAGATTTGCCGCTAGAAATATCTTGGACATTCAGCAGCGACACGATCGATTCGAGTCTTCACCGAGACATAGTGACGACCCCACTGGGGCCGCGCGCCTCCGTGCTGACCATAAACACTGTCAGCGCGAACCACCAGGGGAACTACACCTGCATCGTGCAGAACGCCGCCGGCCGCGCCGAGCACGCCGCCACGCTCGTCGTCAACGGCATGTCCAATCACATTATTGAGCCTGGAGTCGCAACTCATGGGAACTAACATCACGGATATGCACACTTGGTCGAATATTCCAATCCACCTCTCTCTCACCAGTCGCTAACATTGCCTGCTATCGATCTATCTAACACAAAACTTCTATGGTTGTTTCCAGTTCTGCCTCGCATAGTTCCATTCTCGTTCGAGACTCCGCTGTTCGCGGGGCAGGCCACTCAGGTCACTTGTCTAGTTTCGGAGGGCGATCAGCCCCTGGATATTCAGTGGTACTTTTTGGGCGAGTCCCTGAAAGAGAAGGCGGGAGTGACGGCCACTAAGATAGGGCAGAGGGCGTCGTTGCTCCTCATCGACGAGGCGGGCTGGTCGCACAGCGGCGCCTACGCCTGCGAGGCGCGCAACGCCGCCGGCCGAGACAACTATACCGCCACTCTCGAAGTCCACGGTACATTGCATCAGTGTGCCCTCTACCCTAGCACGGAAGAGCTTTGCATAGATAGTAAATTGTACGCTTCCGATGTCTATATATCTTAGATAAAAGGCTCCAAACCGTTAGCTGTGCGTTTGAAAGTAGGACATTATGTAAAAATCCATTGAAAGACTTTAATAGTGAAAAAGTTAGCTACGCCAAGGAAGTTTCCGGGATTTATGAATCCGCGCTTAGGGACCGGTTCGCGTCAATCATCCCGACTCCATCTCTCTTCCTCTCCCTGCATTTGTTATGTTTCATCCTTTCCTTTTCCTTGGGTTCCTGTCTTTTCTTTGTGTTGGTTTATTTATTTGCATGCTTTGCTCTTGTTTGTGCTTAATGTAACAGATATTTTTGTGTCTAAATATTTTTAGATGAGTGGAAATTGCACACTATCAATCATTATACAATATTTGGACACAATGTTTTAATGCATTTATCGTGCTTATTTCATTTAATTTTTTATACTTAATTTATAAAAGTTTTTTTTTGGTAGATATTTAGAGCTTGTGGTGTTTTTGTTGCTGTGTCTAGTAATTATATTGAATATTTGAAGGCTTCTACAGCGACGGCTTTGCAACATATCTAATTAGAATAACCAATATACCTATTCACATATTTCTTTACATTTATAATACATGTTACGATCATTTAGTTATTAGTGCAAACCCATTCAATCAGTAATTATATAATTTAAAGACGTACTTACTTAAATAACAATATGGTCATGTCTGATGAAGCCTTTAAATAAATAAAAAAGCAACCCCTTTGAAGATATTAAAGAAATAACAATTCACTTTTCATAAACTAGTACAAATCAGTAAAAAAAAATTGAACTTAACAGTAAAAATCATCAAAATTTTGAATGTTTTTTTAAAAGTCTCTTGCTTTACCAACTTTAGACTCCACGACAGTGTTCTGACCACCTGGTACATTTTCAGTGCCCCCACGTTGGATTTTGGAACCCACTGATAAGGCTTTCGCACAAGGCTCTGACGCTCAGGTCGAATGTAAGGCCGATGGCTTCCCGAAGCCCCAGGTCACATGGAAGAGGGCCGAAGGTACGTTTGATTCAGTAGAGTGTGAAAAGAAATTTATGACATATGCAACTAAAGTACAAAGTCATTAAGCCTAAACTGGATAACATTTTTTGCAGGAGACACGCCTGGAGATTACAAAGACCTTAAGCCAAACAACCCCAATGTAAAAGTGGAGGATGGAACATTGAGCATTTCTAACATTCAAAAAACAAACGAGGGATACTATCTATGCGAAGCCGTCAATGGTATCGGATCTGGATTATCTGCTGTTATACTTATTAGTGTTCAGGGTAAGTATTGAGCAAATTTTATCGAAGTTATTCAAAAACATGTGAGTCATTCATAAACTAATAATAATGTCGATTACAGCGCCACCCCAATTCGAAATCAAAATGCGTAACCAAACCGCCAGAAGGAGCGAACCCGCTGTCTTACAATGCCAAGCCAAGGGAGAAAAGGTACGTAGGCAAATCCTAAAACTCCTAGTCAACTCCTGTAATTTTATGATTTAATCATCTGAACAGGAAATAACTTTTATTATATACCTATAACTTTTATTCCTTCTACAGCCAATTGGTATCATCTGGAACATGAACAACAAGCGACTGGAGCCCAAGTCCGACCCCCGGTACACGATCCGCGAGGAGATCTTGCCAGGAGGAGTCGTCTCAGATCTGAGCATCAGGAGAACCGAACGATCTGACAGCGCCCTGTTTACTTGTGTCGCCACCAACGCCTTCGGATCTGATGACACCAGCATCAACATGATTGTTCAGGGTAAGGAAAATCTATTTCGAAGAGGGATCTACTGATTAACACTCTCAAAAACATACATAAATTTACGAAATTGCTATGTAACTTGGAGTAGTTATCAGAATTATAAATGGACTTGTTATTTACAGAGGTACCCGAAGCGCCATACGGTTTGAAAGTTTTGGACAAATCCGGAAGGTCTGTGCAACTGTCGTGGGCAGCCCCTTACGATGGTAACTCACCTATCAAGAAGTTCCTCATTGAGTACAAACGCGCTAAGGGCAACTGGGAGAAGGACATTGACAGGGTTTTGGTCCCCGGAGATTCAAGCGAAGCCGGAGTGTTCAGTCTACGACCAGCCACCGCATACCACATCAGAATTGTAGCTGAAAACGAACTTGGAACCTCAGAACCATCGGAAACCGTTACCATTATCACTGCGGAAGAAGGTAAGAAAACTATCCGGAGTAAGGAAACTATACTCCTTTTGAGTTCCTAATATTTGAAGAAAGAAAAAATAACTTTAAATCTGACTTTGTTCTTTTCAGCACCTACTGGCCCGCCCCAAGACGTTAAAGTAGATGCCGTCGACAGGAATACCCTGAGGGTTACCTGGAAGCCACCCCCACCCCAAGACTGGAACGGCGAACTTCAGGGGTGAGTATAGGTTTTAGATGACTTTCTTTAAACATCATGCAATCACTTTCATTGAACATGTGTATTAATTTGCTCCCTTATCCTTGCAGATACTACGTCGGTTACAAACTGGGATCAAGCAACAAATCATTCGTCTATGAGACCGTCGACATCTCCAAGGAATCTGGCAAAGAACACAACTTGGATATCATGAACCTGAAGTACGTACCTATATCTTTCCTTTGCGTCTGTCCGTTTATGATCTCTACGGTTACGTTTATTAACTAATCTACTTTGTATTGTCAGAACGTACACCCAATACGCCGTAGTAGTGCAAGCTTTCAACAAGATGGGTTCAGGGCCAGTGTCGTCCGAAGTCCGCGCGTACACGGCTGAAGGCGCCCCCTCCGCTTCTCCTCAAGACGTCCTCTGCACCACACTGACTGCTCAGACCATCAGGGTATCGTGGGTCTCCCCGCCATTGGCTTCAGCAAACGGACTGATCAAGTCTTACAAAGTTATCTATGGACCTAGCGAGACTTGGTATGGTGAGTACCTAACTTCGACGCTTTGTCATATAAGTATATGTTACTGTTTTTTATTCTGTTTGTTATTTTTTTTTATGTTATGTTTTTTTGTGTCAGTCAGTCAAGTCAGTCCGTGACTTCACCCAAGGGTTCTAGTTGAAAACCAGCGCTATGGTGTGGTTTAGCATACCTGCCATAGCATCAAGCTGAACTAGAACCCATTTCAGCACCGAGAAGCAACATTCATGCTTTTAATAACTTATTTTTTTTATTTACTTTTTAACCTTTTCTTCTTAATGTAAGTATGTGTTGTTTCTGTGTGTGTAAGAAATAAATAATTTTTCTTTCTTTCTTTCTTTCTAACTATACTTCCTTGTTATCATCACGTATTGCTTGAAAAACCTTCCTATTAACTTCATCGTTGTTAACATTTTGAATGCTGGTCTTAACATAAGTAAAATATTCACAGACGAAAAGACAAAGGACACAAAGAACACGGCATCCAGCGAGACCATTCTGCACGGGCTGAAAAAGTACACGAACTACTCGATGGAAGTGTTGGCGACCACTAACGGAGGCGACGGCGTGCGCTCCGTGCCCATCCACTGCCAGACCGAACAAGACGGTAAGATATACATAATACGAGATTTGAATGCATTTGTATCAAGCGCTTGTAACATCTGTAAAGTATTCGACCTCTTGTAATTTTGTAATATTCTTCTCATTCTCTTACGAAAAATATTGCTCAATGTAATACTCTAACTAAATCATCACGAAAACCCAAGAAAACTTACACGACTGCCTTTATATCCACAGTACCGGAGGCACCTCGAGCGACCAAAGCCCTGGTGATGGGCCCGGACTCGATCCTGGTCTCGTGGCGAGCGCCGGCGCAGCCCAACGGAGTCATCACGCACTACACCGTCTACACGCAGTCCGAGAAGTCCGAACCCCATCCTAACAAGGTGAGATTCAATTGACAACATTTCAAATAAAATGCTCACCGATTTTATTTTATTTTCGACGAGATATCACAAATTTAGATGACCCGTATTTTTTTATTTCTTAATATTTCCATGCTTTAATATATTCTTTAAATTTCAAAGTTCAAAATATTTATAGTATGAGTGACGTCACGTCGAGGCTTTGGATAAAAATATTTTCGTTGCCTGCCTAACCTAAAAAAAAAGTTGGATGTCATTAACTTGACATGAACAAGGACCAATCAACTTCAACTTCAACTTTATTTTGTGGCAAGGACCAATCACGAACTTCCGTCATTGACAAGGACACATAAAAGTGACAGACATTTGAGTGATGTTTGTCGTTGTCATTGTCAAAGTGACATAACATGTTTTTTTTTGTTCATGTTTTAGAAGTAAAAGCGCGTTTAATTATTAAGCCACATCGTGATGTCACGAATGATAATTTAGATTTTTATGTTTTTCTCTGAAATAAATCAATAGAAAAATCGGCAACATTTTGTTTTGTGAATATTAGAGCCATATCTCTAAATGGTTTTTGAATTTCAACTGTATAAAATTTTGAAATGTTGTCAATTGAAGATTGACAAGTTCCACTCTTGTTTTTATATAGTCGTCTATCGTAGTCTAGCGATGATAGTCGCTTTTACATTATATTCTAGTCTAGATAATATATTCATGGACTGAGTCATGATAAGGATCCCAAGCCACTACATATTCGATTGTCAACACATCATATTTATTACTGACATAAGCTGGCAAAAAAAAGGTTTAAAAACACCAACCGATTTTTACGTGACTTGAGACACAGTAGCAACCTTATCTCATTTTCATCATTATCACATTACACATCAATTCATATACTAAAAGTGACTCACCCTACGCCAGGTGCCAGCATCACAGACGAGCTACTCGGCGACGGAGCTGAAGCCGGGCCGCCACGACTTCTGGGTCACCGCGTCCACCATCATCGGCGAGGGACAGCCCTCGGAGACCGCCTCCTGCAGCCCTAGTGACAAAGGTATTGGGTTTTATGCAGCTTCAATTGTTACAAGGAGTTCAATGAACGATATTTTCTAGGGTTGTGACTTGTGTAATAATTCCAACCAGACAGAAGTAGGCACTCAGAAACATCAGACCAGTGTCGGGGAAGGTTATGAACTATCACGGGTATCAAAGTACATTTTTAATTAGGCATAGATGAAGATTTTAATAATATGTGTCTTCTATTTCAGTACCCGCTAAAATCGCATCATTCGACGAGTCGTTCACCGCTACATACAAAGAAGATGTGAAATTGCCGTGCTTGGCTGTTGGCGTACCGTCACCCAACATTTTGTGGAAGGTAAGAAAGACATTTATTTTATCATCTTATCCCAAAAATATACTTACTTAAAATCCAGGTCAATTGGATTAGGTCGTAAATTTTCCTTGTTAGTGTTTGTAACACTCGTAAAAACTCGCATCCGTAAATAAAAGACCAAGAGACCGAACATTCATTCCCAACAATTCTTATCGTTTCATATCTCATAAACACGTCAAGGAAGTTTACCTTTACCCGGTACCCGAGTCCAGCTCAAAGGTCATCCACAACCACTAGCTTTATCCTAACTATCTTCACTCCCCAGGTGAAGGGCCACCCGCTGGACGCATCAGACCGCATCCGCGTGCTGCCCGAGGGCTCGCTGCAGCTGGCGGGCGTGGCGCGCGACGACGCCGGCGAGTACTCCTGCCACGTCGACAACCAGTTCGGCACGGACACCGTCACGCACACGCTCGCTGTTCTGGGTGAGTCTGTTACTGACTGTACTCCTGTACTTAGTAAAATATAGGAAGAACCCCATGACAGCTGTCAAAAATCCATTGTATCTGTCATTGGTTGGTTTTCAAGGGGGAATGAACTTTATTCCTGAGGCCATATCAGCATCTGTCAATCAAATGTCATAGGGTTCTTCCTATATTTTACAAAGTATACCTAGTCGAATTTCGACCATTGCGCCTTCATCATTATCGCCCCCGTGCTGCATACAATCCTCTTCTACGGGGAGCCTCGACACTCAGTTCTCTATAGCTACCTGACCAAGTTCCACAACTGCGGTCTACGTAAATGCAATCAAATCACCTATCAGTAAATAAAATTTTAGTATAATATATCATAATGGTCAACTGTTTACACAGAAACTAGGTACGCAAAAAAATATTATAATCTTGTTTTTCTTCACTAACCTCCTTATCTTAATTATTTCCAGCGCCGCCGTTCCCCCCTCAGCTCAGCATCGCCTCATCATCAGTGTCGTCGCTCACTCTACGCCTGAAGCCCTCTGAGGAGACGGACCAGACGCCCGCCGGCTACACCATCCACTACAAACAGGAGTTCGGCGACTGGGAAACTGTACAGGTTAACTGAAACATAATTATATCCTCTCTTCATAATTATCTAACACCTCTAAATTTTATCGGCCTTTTCTCATTTTTTCTCTACTTCTTCCAATGATGGCTGGTTGGGAGCCATTCTGATGGTAAACATGTCAAATAGTAAATTTTTCTTCGTTTATTTTCAGGTTCCTAGCAACACTGACACCTACACCTTGGATAACCTGTTCTGCGGCTCCAGATACCAAGTCTACGTTACTGCTTACAATGGGTTAGTTTCTATATTATTATATTTTAACCCTTCCTTCATTGGAAGGAGACCCGTGCCCCAGCAGTGGGGACGCAATGGGTCGTGATGATATTTTATACAATTAAATACCGCTATTGATGATTCCTAAAAAATGTATATCACTGCGTTGCGTTGCAATTATTTATGGATAAAATAAGTATGCGATCACTGCGATACGTTCTCCACTAAAACTTTAAGGAATTATCTACGTACCCCGCAAATTGTATGAACTAAATTCCTTGAACTATCATACAAACACTTCTAAAGCCCCTATTTCCTCACAGCATCGGCACTGGCGAGGCGTCAGACGTGGTGATCGCTCGCACCCGCGGCTCCAAGCCGCCCGTCCCGCGCGCCGCTGACTTCATGGAAGTGGGAAGCTCTTCCGTCACCCTGCACCTAAAGCAATGGCTGGACGGCGGCTGCCCGATGAGCCACTTCGTTGTGGAGAATAAGAAGAAGTAAGTCAGACACGTGACTTAAGCGCGGTAGAATAGCGCCAAATAACTCTACTTACTTATAAAGCAGAAAATAGGCAGCAGCGTTTTGTGGCTGTATGAAGATCATCCAATATGTATTTGGAGGAAAGCTTTGTGAATCGTTTTCAGTGCAATTTTCAATAGATACATGACTATTCCCTAGATGACTATGGCCTACCCAGCCATAGATTCATCTTCCTCTATTCATATTATACCATTTATTTAACCATTTTAAATAATTGGTACGAGAAATTTTACAACACTTGTAAATTTTCCAGGGGAGCTGCTGAATGGAACCAAATCTCGAACGCTGTGAAACCTGGTGGAAATTTCGTTGTTCTTGGTAATTACACTCATTTTTCATTATTTCTATGTTAGATTGAGATTTTTGATCAATTAAATAACCGATGGATTGTCCATCAGATCTGGAACCCGCGACCTGGTACGTGCTGAGGATCACCGCCCACAACAACGCTGGATTCAACGTCGCCGAGTATGAATTTGCCACTCTTACCGTCACCGGAGGTAAAAACATAAAACCTACTTTTGTAATTAGTAGTGTTAGTCGTAATATTAAGTGTGTCGATTGATTTTTTATACCGGCTTGTACGTACATATATATCGTTTCGATCGGGATTGTTTTACCTACCTGAAATGCATCGCCTTTCGTGTTTCATTGCATCCTCTCTTATTATTTCTTTATATCTTGCCCGTTCAGTACTAACAAGGGCCTTGCATTTCAGGTACGATAGCGCCCGTGCGCGAGGTCGGCAGCGGTAATCTGACGCCCGAACAGACGCTCAAGATTATCCTGTCGCATCTCAACCTAATCGTGCCGGTCGTGGCCGCCATTCTTGTCATTATTATCGCCATCGTCGTCGTGTGCGTCGTGAAAGGCGCCCGGGACCACCACAAAGGTACCTATAATTCACTCCTCATTTGTTTCCTCTATTTCAAAGGTACAATCGCGCCGCTCCCAGGCAACGCTGACGGAGACAAAGAGCTCCCGATTTGGATCAAGGCTTGGTTGGAACCAGAAGTGTTGGTGCCAATATTGGCCACAATCGTGGTGTTTATTGTGGGCGTGGTGGTGATCTGCCTGACGCTGGCTCGCAGGAACACCCCGCACCGCCTGCGAGGTCAGAAAGACATGTACTGTATGTATGGTGCACGGCGCCGCTTCTTTATATTTTTTCAACCATCTATAGTTTTTACACTCCATTAGAATTTAAAACTTCAACTTTCTTTTCTCGGTGTATTAAGTTATCAATTAGACGTAACGTTTTTAGTTACAAGTAGGTATAGCATGTAACTGTCCTTTCTGTTCTTATATTCATTTAAACCATGAACTCATCGTTATTTGATTTGCAATCGTTAGCGTAACCTCCTAAACCCCTATCTTCAATTCCTCAACTTAACCCTTAAGCCGTCCAAGTGCACTTTTAACACGTTTCCTCTATTCCCCGCTAGATGACGCCGTGTACAACGCGTCGCAAGCGGGCAACCTCGGCGGCGGCGGCGGCACAATCGACAAACGCGGCGGTCTGCGCGACGAGCTCGGCTACATCGCGCCCCCCAACCGCAAGCTGCCCCCTGTGCCCGGCTCCAATTACAACACCTGCGACCGGGTTAAGAGGCAGGCTGTCATCAGTGAGTATTGTAGAGTTGTAAGGAGGAAGGGGTGGTTAAGATCTGGTGGTAGTGGTACACTGGTTTAAATATAGACCCCGACCAATCTCAATATTTTTACAGCAAAGTCTCAGTTTAGTTAATGTCCTCTAAAATTTACTCATGTTATGAGGAATTTTGTGCTTGCATATTATGTATTATTGAGATCGGTTGGAAGTCATTGATTATTTATTATCCTTGTCTTAGTCATTGACGAAAATTCTGATTCACAGTGTAGTGTTGCTCTAGCACTACAGCACAAAGCAAATTATAGATATCAATCAAACCCCACTTGAGGGCTATAGTGTAATTATCCAGTACAAAATAATCCCCAATATTGAACACTGTAAAGACACACCCATAATAAAATATATTATGCTAATTATCCAGTTCTCAATCGCACCGTACTGTTGCCGGTATACTCATATTTATGAATTTATGATTATAAAGCACTGACACAAACTTAAAGTTCATATTTTATTTATGTGCCAAAGACGGTGATGGAATATACGCTGGTAATTTTTAAACGAATACATTTACCTATGCACGTTTTATCTTTTACTTATCTAATTGTGTAGTTCGTTAGTCTGTAAACCGTCCTTTATTTTTAAGTATATTGTCCTATCATTTAGAGCGGTTGTGGGCACTTAATTGTCGCATAAGACCGACACATTATTATAAGTATTATGTTACTTATTTTATTTTGTCCCGTTAAATATGCTTTACATTTGGCTGACGTATCAGGAAGCAAAGTGCATCTTAAAGTCTACAAAACAAAATACAAGTTCGATATCGATCTTCGGTTGACTTCCGATACGTCAGCCAGTGCATTGACCCCGCGGTTCGGGCGCCATCTTGTTCGACGCGCAAGATGGCCGCCGCGGTTGCTTCAGTAGTTGTATGGTTTAGTGGGCGCTCACTCCACATGGGACCCGAGACGGCACCACTACGAGCGAGTGAGACGGCCGCTCCCGCCAATCAGGAGGGCCGGATCCGGAGACACTTACAGCACAGGTAAAGCCGGGCCTTAAAGACGGATATGTTTAAACTTTAAGCTCACTATGGTCAACTAACTATTATGAATATAGCTACGAGCTTCAGAAACAACACAAAAAATATCACATCGAAAAAAGAGTTCACGGTTCAGCCTACTAAAGTTAAACTTATCCTCTTTTGGTATGGTGTCTTGTAAGCCTGGCATTTGCAATACAAATTAGAAAATACATTGGATAACCAATAAGAGTCACTGACTTATCTTATTATTGCAACAGCCAGATTTACCAAAAGATTTTGGGCGAATGTGCTTTATGTTGCTATCTATCCATTTAATTAACTTATTTTCGTTTTATGTATATGCATGGTTCTTTATAAGTAAGTACTTATAGGTGTGGACTAACAATGCCTGAATATTATCAACAAAAAGTGAGTATTAGAACTACGTATCTTCTATACCAAGATACTTTTTGTGTGTCTGTGTTTTTTCATGTTTTTGTGTTTTATGTTACTTTCTTGAAAAGTATTTTCAATTTCACATACATTTGCTTCTTTTTTAACCCTGGTTATATTGATTTGCGTGTTATTTGATATTGTTTTATGAATAAAATTATAAAAATAGGTCATAAAGAATCATCTTTTCTTGGTCTAACTTTACTCATACCGAACATTCACACTTTAAAATGAGATGCTACACCAACTAATTATGTTGTAATAACTTGATGTGGTATACATATTAATCATCACCATAACAGGCATGTTTTGCACCTAATAAAACATACCCATACTTTTTTAGTCATTAGAATAAACTTACAAATTAAATTATCCCATTTTAATTTTCGACTACAAAATAAAAACGATAGAATACATGAACACCCAAAAAACAGAGCAACATTATCATCGCTCCTGTTACACCCATTATTGTATGCCCGCCAACTAACGCACCTCTAACCCACAGGCATGGAAGACGAGATCTGCCCCTACGCCACCTTCCACCTGCTGGGCTTCCGCGAGGAGATGGACCCGCACAAGGCGCTGGCGTTCCCGCACCACCACCCGCACGCGGGCACCCTGGCGCTGCCGCACCCGCACCACCCCGCGCACTCGCGCGCCGGCTCACAGAGCATGGTGAGTAGTACTCACTGAGTACATACCACGCATATGCATCCCTTCTCAAAGAGACGCGTAGAACTAAGGCTTGCCATCTTTCCGGGTGAAAACAAAAACAGCATCTTCATCCGGCCGTGGACAGGTTTTTCGGACCGAAAATGGAGCCTAAGTTGCTTCCATTAAGCCACGCGCCTACAATAGACCCCGCACCCCTGCCCAACTACTCTAATTTACACAAGTTATTGATTAGTTAATTTAACATGATCCAACTATAAAGAAACAGCTAACATTCTCTCTTTGCTTGCAGCCCCGCGCCAACAGCCGCTACGCCCGCAAGAACTCGCAGGGAGGGCAGAGCGCCATCTACTCCACCGCACCCGAGTACGACGACCCCGCCACCTGCGCTGAAGAGGACCAATACGTACGTACTATTGATCTGTTAAACGATTGAGAGTATCTTGAACCGGATGGCATAGGGAGATAGGACCAAAATCCGGACAGTTGTAGCCAACGCGACGTCCATGTGCACTTAACGTTTTTGCTAACATTATAATTAGCTCGTAATCATCCACTTACATAGGCCAGTATCTGCGCCACAACACTCTGTCATCCAACCAGTACGGGCTCCCTAAATTTGGCGGTCAAGCGGGCCGGAAGGCCTGTGCTGGTTTCTAGCTCTTGAATTGGTTTTCTCCACTCGAGAACTCTTTACCCCACTTACAGGTCACCGCTTTACTGTCGTATCGTTAACTCCGTGTTGCTGTGTTTAACAAAATGCCTTGAAAATTTAATTTAGACGCAGGTTGGTACGACGTAATCATCAATATTTTGCAAACTAACACCCAGTAGACACGTATGATTCCAGCGCGTTAAAATTAAGGCGCAGATTATATGATACGACGTCAATCACCAACATATGGCACCCTAACACCCAGTAACCACCTGTAACATTCCAGCGCGCCCGCTACTCTCGCCCGATGTACGCCTGTGGACCCGAGTACGACGAGCCGGCGTGCTGCCAGCCCGAGGACGAGCAGTACACCGGCGCCTACGGGACCCCCTACTCCGACCACTACGGATCCCGCCCCAGCATTGGTAAGGAACTGTTGTTGTTGCAGTCCTATGGCACCCCAGAGGTGCAGAGGGTCTCCACTAACGTCCGCCACTTCCGCCTATCTTCGGCTGTCCTTTTGGCCTCACACCAGCTTAGTCCAGCGGCTCGCAACTCGTTTTCGACGCTTCGGCGCCATGTTTGGACAGGGCGTCCCCGGGAGCGCTTGCCATTTGGTGGCCTCCAGTCAAAGGCTATAGTTGCGGCATTCGTAGCTCCTCTTCGTACAGTGTGCCCAATCCATCTCCACTTTCGTTTCGCAATTTCCTTGCCGATGGGAGATTGTCGGCACAGCTTCCACAGATCTTCGTTACGTATTGTCTTCGGCCAGAAAACGCGTAGGATCGACCTTAGGGACTTATTGACGAACACTTGCAGTTTGTTCGTCAGCCCTTTCGTCACTCTCCACGTTTCGCAACCAAAGAGCAATACGGACTTCACGATGGAGTCGAAGAGGGAGATTTTTATCCGCCTTGTGAGCACATTCGAGTCCCAAACAGGTTTGAGCTGGGCAAACGCAGCCTTCGCCTTCTTGATCCTGCTCTCTATATCTTCATCTGCTCCTCCCTGACGGGTGACCGTGCTTCCGAGGTAAGTAAATGCATCTACCGAGTCCAAGCGTTGGTCATCGAGTATTAAGGCGTCCGAGGTTTTAGCCTTGATACGCATATCGACTGTTTTGCGTCGGTTTATTCGCAGACCCATTACTCTGGCTTCCTCCTGCAGGTGTGCGAGTTTCTCTTGTAATAGGTCGAGAGTTGGCGAAATCAGCACGATGTCGTCCGCGTAGTCTAGGTCCTCTAGGACACCTGAAGCCCAGCTTATACCTCTCGGGATAGCAACCACGTTCCTCATCACATCGTCAAGGAGAATAACAAATAGGAGCGGTGACAGGAGACATCCCTGCTTGACGCCAGCTGAAATGCGTATTGGGGCCCCAAGCTCTTTTTCGTGGACGACCCTACATGTACTGCCCTCGTATAGCGAGCGTATCACTTGGATGATGCAGGCTGGTATGCCTCTGCGTTGTAGACTTGACCACAACGCGGTCCACTTCACGGTGTCGAAGGCTTTTTCGAAGTCTACAAAGGCCAGAAATAGCTCCGACTGCCATTCGACACATTGCTCAATAAGGACCCGTAGGGTGTTGGTGTGGTCAGTGCAGGAGCGTCCAGGGCGAAAGCCAGCTGCTCATCTCTGAGGGTCACTGCTACTTTCGGCGCGATGCGGTTTAGCAGGATCTTAGCTAAGACTTTGGCGGCAGCGGGCAGTAGCGTGATGCCGCGCCAGTTGTCAGTTGGTAAGGAACTGAGGCTATTTAAAAGATTAGACTACATTATCCTTATGTAGTCTGATCCTTTGCAGCTCATCGAAGAAAAATAACCTAGAGGCTAGAGGTTATCCACCCGTATCTCTGATCAACTTAATAGTGTTGAAAGAAGCAATGTATAAATGATACCATCAATACCGATAGAGGACCTCATTACCACTGGCAATCTACCTATCTAAATTTATTATCTACCTACCAATCTATCTTTATCCCACTTCTGATCTGAGAAGGTACTATTTAGCGTTTGAACAGTCGACTTTTAAAGGTCAATAACGCTAATAAACTGTAAATAAATTGCCCCATTAATGAGTACCCCCCCCCTCCAGGAACCCGCAAGTGCAGCAGCTCGCCCGAGCCCCCCCCGCCGCCGCCGCGCAACGCCAACCCCGACAACAACTGCTCCTCGTCCTTCAACGAGAGCAAGGACTCCAACGAGATCTCCGAAGCCGAATGCGACCAGCCCCGCAACTACCCTGGTATGCATCGCTATAGTACGAGTCCAATAGGACTTATACTGTGGTTACACCTACCGAGTATAATGGCCAAGACAGTGTCCTCCGCCGAGCACTCGGTCGGAGCAAGCTGTTCATTGGTCAAGGATCAGCCGAGCATACTGTCTCGCCTCTCTACTCGGTAGGAGTAATAAGGGTATTATGATATAATCTATATTACAGCGGGTTTGATAGTAGTAAAAGATGGATGTTTCCTAGAAAGAAAATTAAGATTTTTATATTTTATGTAAACTATCACACCCGCTATAATGATTGCCGTGGAATATAGTCACAGCAACAAAGGCATACTGAATTGTTTTAAAGCAGCTTTCGCCACCAGTCACCTCATTTAAGATTCACCTCATTGAGGGTCGTGATAATACTGATAAGATAACATAAACAAACTTAGCCCAATATCATCCACATAAGAGGTTAACCCGTCATACGTCATCCCTATATTGATTATATTGCACTATAATCTTATTTATTCAAAATTGCTGCTTCTGTCAGGGATACAGCTCATACAAAATTATTTTTCTGTTATTTCCCTTGCCATACTTTTTATCATAACACCATAAAATTCATATTTATTTGTATGGCAAGCAGTCATGTAATCATTAGAATTAAGAATATTTTCATGATAACTAACTATTCAATTGGTCCACCGCATCCGTGGCTGTCACCTTAGCAGAAGACGGTAACACTATTTTGGCTGATTATTAAATTTATTTATTACCTATAATAATTATTATTGTTATTAAAATTTTGTAACTGACAGCATGCCAGAGACGGTTACTATTTACTATCGAATTGGATATCTTTCGGAGGCTTTTAAATTAGTCTTTATATTGGATTGGCTTTAAAGTTTTATGTTTCCAAATTTCTGAGGTGCTATTTGACAAAAAAAATATTTACTATGCATAAAAAGTACAAGAAACTATCAAGCTTTACCTATTTTTTTTGTCAAATGAGACCTACGTTTCTTTTCTTCCAAATTATATTCCTAGTGAAGTTATGTGTTTAACTAAATTAGATGTGACTTGTGTTAACAAATTCTTCATACTCTTACATTGGTTCCGTAGATTTAGTATGTGTACTGACAATACTTGTGCTCAAACAAACGAATCAAGGCTACACGGATTTTTTTTATAGATACCTTCTACCTACCTACTTTCTAATATTTATATTCCCAAAGCAACTATATTTATAATTATTAAACAACATTAAATCCACTTCTAACCGGAATATTCCGTTAGATTCGAATGTCCAAGTAGATACCCAGTACTATAAAGTAGTGATAAGTACTTTGAAGGCCTTTGTTTGAGGACACAGTAAGTCGATTGGGTAGTGGAGTCAAGTGTCTAGCGTAGCCGTGCCTTGTTGTTGCAGTCAGAGCCCACAACGCCAAGGACGGACACTCCGAGGAAATGAGGAAACTCATTGACAGGTCAGTCATTCATTTACACACACACATTTAAGTCTATAATATGCACACAGAACCAGTATTTCCTGGTCTCTGGCACACTAAACAATTAATAAGTTTGGGTCGGTTCTTTGTTTTATTACTGACAAAACATGAATCTAGACTTTTAAAGATATAATTCACTTCCAACCTATTGGATGAGAAGTACCATGTGTTGTACATAATAACAACTTGTTTTGATATTATTACCCACAAAATAATACTTATATGTGTCTTGTGGTCAAAATAATAGACTAAACTATAATATAGCCGAGTCCTTGTGTGTGAGGTAGCCAGATGTCTTGCAGTCAATAGATTTAAACAATAGTTTTTACAAAATGTCTATGGTTCGACTTTGTCTAGTCTATGCTCGTGACACGAGTGGGCTGGCTGGAGCGAGTCTGAAGCCGGACAGTGGCGCGATCTGTGTAAACTAAATTATAACTTTGACATTCTGTTTATCATTCTACCCATGTATGCGATATGGTAAGTGTACTTGAATATTCTTCGTGGTAAAATCGATTGGCAATTAACATGGTAGCACTTTGTCGCCACTGCCGCCGCCACACTCGCCCCCGCCAACCTCTAAGCATGTGTTATGTTCTGCATCCAACGTCAACAGGAAGCAGTAAGTCAAAGTATGTGGGAGCAAATATTTTATGTCCCTAATTTGCCTGAATGTTTACATGTTTTAATATTTTGTCGCTAACACTAGACTAATAACCGTGCACTAAAATACTTTCGTTGTGTTTTGTTTCGCTGCTGGAAATACACTATTATGGCGGCTATTTTTTGAAGCTCTGTATAACCCTAATTATTTTGCCAGTTACCGGATATAGGCATGGACTACATTAGCTGTTTTATTTTGACGATAGCCTCAATACGACATTCCTACTGTAACATACACATGTAATCCGCTTGAGTCTTTAAATCAGTCAGTCCCTAGCACTATGGTTTAGTTATACGAAAACCATTCCATGTCACAGACAGACCCTTAACTGCATTAAAGCAAATTAGATTCATTTAGTTCCCCAGTGTTTCTGGCGTTTTGTATGCATCTATGTGTCGAGCAGCAGGTTTAATGTCGGTTATGTTTACAGACCAGAAGGAAGCACCCCAGTCCCCCAGCAAGCAATCCACGGGCGGGGGGGACTCACAGCCTACGATACTGTGGCAGTGTAACCTGTAAGCGGGCAACTCCGCGCGCGGCACACTAGCGTCCCCTTCCCCTCATAAAAATTAATTTACTTCATCCCCCATCGCGAAAAACATCACCACTACACTCGATCAAAACTTTACTAAACCTACCCGTTTATTTGCATTTTTCACACCTGGCAACACTGCCTTCCGCCATATTGATTTGCACGTTATCGGTTTGGATCGAGTGTATTGGCCTTGTTCGTGCCAAATTTTGTATCATTTCCATTTTTATGTAAAACTGTCATCGTGTGTCGCTCTTTTTTTCAACGTTTCTGTTTTATGACTCATCGTTTATCCCAACTTAGTTGGCTGGATTTATTTTCTTAATCTTATTATTAAATTTGGACGCGCACATTATTTTGTGCCATATTAACAAAAAAACTTGACCTATTTTGGGCTCAATCTGCCTGTAGTAAATTCCAGAGTTGATAAGAATATCCTTAGCGACGGCACGTCACCTAGTGTTGCCATACAAAAAATATGGTTGTGGTAGGTAAATTGAAATTGATATATTGCATTGTGGCGTGGCCATGGAACCTTGAACCCATCCAAAATCTATTGACCCCTCAGTCCACAACTCTGATGCATTTACAACAGGCAAAGGTACTGCTACGTCAGTGCATTTTAATTTATAACGTTTAAGTTAACCTATTTTTGTATTATTTGTTTAGCTTAATTTAAAATGAAATGCAGGGAGGCTATCGGGGTGCGATTTTTGAAGGCGATTTAAATTAAGCTCAACATGTAAACTGTATTGTGATATTTTGTCTTTTTTATCCCATTTTTATTTTGAAATTAATTGAATACTAATGAATTTTAGTAATTTGTACTCGTACGTAGAGATAATGATAATTTTAATGGATTCGCTCCGCTCAGCCTAGCAGCTGTTACAATGCTTCCTTTTAAATGTTATACATTTTGTAATGCTTTTACCATTTACGTTATTGCCAGTCCTATTTTGTATATTGTAATGTGTTTTCTTAATTGTTTTTCTTTTTTGCATTTAAGCATACACTACTTAGCATAAGATTAGAATGTAAGTTTCTTCACTATTAATCAACACTTAATACAATGTACTCTGTAGTTAGATTGTAACAGTAATGTTACGTACTCGTATTTATGATAAAATTTGGAATTTGAATCAATATTGCAATATTATACAAGTAATAATCAGCGATTTTACAGTTAACCTATATAACGTATTTAATATAAAATATACTCAACGAAAACTATACATCACAAACGACGCGGAATTCAAAAAGCTTTTCAAATAACTACTCTAGTATATTAATGATTAAGGTGCATTTTAATTATTCATAATCATAAATAAACGTAATTTTAATCCTTCTATAATCTATAAGTATTGAAAGGAGCTAGTAGTAAGACACGGCGTGTCGCATGTTAGATGTTTCCATTCTGTGTTGTGTCGTGAAGCTTCGCCTAGGCTCGTAGTTAGGTCCCGCGACTTCCTAGCAAACAGAATACTTCTCTCGACCTTCCATTTTAAAACTCGCTAAAATTGAGAAATTTAACGTAAATTTATCGTAAACAAATTAAATAAGAATATTATTCGAGATGGCTATTTAAATTGATAAATTAGTTATATGCAGCTGTATGTCCGCACGGGGTTAGTCTCGGTTTGCTTACTCCCCGCACACTTGGTTCGCAGTGACCTGTCCCGGATAATTTGTACGGTTTGTTTTAAGATGCGTTTCGATATGCCGCAGCTAACTGTTTGTACCAAAGTGTTTGTATTTTGATTTGTGTTGAATAAACTACTCAAACGTCAACCAAAATATTCGTGTTTTATTTTGTAGTGGTAACCCTACCTTTAGCCGTAAGAGAAAAATATTAGTAATAATCTGAATAATTTTCACAAATAGGTCAAATCAAAGAAGACGGTAGTAACCTTTTCTCACAAGAGATACGGGTTCGAATCCTGCGGCTTGTTCCAATGCATTCTTTGGAATTTATGTTGGTATATTGCATATCACTACTGAGAAAAAAACCGCATCTCTACTGGATTGGCGCTTATATTTTTACAGATTGCAGTAATATAACATGACATATAATTAAATAAGTGTTGTAACTAACGGGGCGGTCCGGCGGCCTACGACGCGGCCTTCACGATCTCCTCCGCCACCTCCACCGCGATCGCAGCCTCCGCCTTCGCCTGAAATAACATACAATAGAATAAATACTGTTTATTTTCCTTTGTTCCCAGCCAGTCACACCTCAACCAGTCACACTGTTACTCGTTGGGAATTTTATGTTCAAAATTCCCATCAGTCCACACTCTGTTACTCGTTGAAACACCCTTTTCCTTCATTGCCAACGTGTCACATACAACTGTAACACTGTAACTAGTTGGGACTATGAAAATAAAAATTCCCAACAAGTCACAGTAACTTGTTGGGATTTTCAATGAAGAATTTTCCACCATGGACAAAAACCGATTATAGAATAGAATACACTTTATTTGTACACCCCAAAAGAATAATAAAATATACACGTTGTAACTTAATTAGGATGCGGAAAGCTAAATATCACATCCAGTGGCGTGCTTTGGGAGAGGCCTACGTCCAGCAGTGGACTGCTATAGGCTAAAGATGATGAACCTAATAAGGGTACAAAAGGCGGTCCTATCACTAAAAGCGGACTCTCTGCCAGACAACCTTTGGATGGAGCGAATAAGAGATTAAGGTAGATGGCGCTAGTGAAACCTCATCAAGTCTTTTGAGCCAATACAAGAGTCCAATGGATCTGAATTCCACCATATGCGATAATTATAACTACTACATGGCTGTTATGCAAATTAGTAATATTAAGTTTTAACTAGTTTAAGTTTTCCGAATAAAATAAATAAATAAGTATGTAAGTACTAGATCGGTGTTGGTCCCCATAATATTCGCCATTATTTTGAGATCATCTGCATCTTCCGACAAACTTTAAGTGTTTCTACGAGTAATATCTTTAAGATTTTCTTCTTCGTTTAGAAAATCATCTCGAGATTTAAACGCTTTACGGACATGAAATAAAATGCTATTATCCGCAAAAAGTCATCTCTATTCATTTAAAATATTCACAACTGCTTAAAAAAAGTTCAAAGCAAATTTAGCTTTAAAATGGCCGCCATTTCTATAATATTGAGATTTGACCCCACATATGGGGGTTTTTCTCGATGAAATTACTCGTAGAATCCACCCTTAAAGTTTGTCGGGTCCGAAAAACAACACACTGTATAAGTCACAGTACCTATCACTGGTTAGGCATCATCATCATTCATCATCACTGAACAAATCTTAACGAGTAACGGGAGAACAGTTGGGAATTTTCTAGTTTATGTTCCCATCCAGTTACAGCGGCTGGTTTGGAATTCAGAAATAAATCATTCCCAACGAGTAACACTCCCATCGAGTAACACTGTGACTAGATGGCACACTTTTCATGAAGAATTCCCAACTGTATACAGTGTGACAGGTTTGATGTGTGACTCGATGGGAACAAAGGTTTATTTTGCACCATAAATGAATATATTACAAAACAACTTACGAAAAGGCGGCCTTCGTAAACGTAATTTAACATACCAAATACCTCAGATCAACTACAAATAGATTCGCAATCGCCGTGTGCACTATTCTCTTTCTCACTCAAACCATAGATGTTGCCGACAAAAAAATAAAACCTAAATATGGGGAAATTTAACTTATCATAATAACAAAAACAAAACTTGAGTATATCGTCGGTTGATAGGAAAAAGACACTAAAGGCTAATTTTTCAATAGCCAGACAAAAGTTTTGCTGGGAAATAATATTGATGCTGTTGCGTCTAAATGTTTCTCAATGTTTGTATTACCCAGATAACATTTATCTGAATATTGAAAAATCAGCCTTAGTGAGTTTTTCCTGTCAACCGACGATATAAGAAAAAAAACTTTACTCATACTTATTTGATTTCAATATAATTATTTAATATACACAAACTGAGTGGATTGTATAATTCATTGTCTTCGTCCAATCGAAACAATCCTCTTCAAAATGTGCCGAACACAATTTTTGTATGTTTCCTTGGTTCCCAATTTGTGCGACCGGTAATGTCTATCCATTTTCTTGATAATTTTTTTTCTGTCGGAAACCTATGAAAGAGATAAATGGATGAGCATGAGCATTATAATCGTGGGCAAAATATGTGATGGGTTTTTTTTAAAGGAAACACGTATTTCGTATCAATACAATAAACTTTATATTATACAGAAGAAATCACACATGGAAGAAAAAAAAAGAAACGAACGTTTCCTCACAATGAGAGGCACCTCATTTGAAAGAGGAGAATGACTTCTACAAAATACAATCTTCACAAAAACCGAATTCGTGCGCCCCATTTGTAAACCCAACCCGAGTCCGTTACAATTTCTAGTATTTTCTTTGCATACTATAATATTTGTGGGTAAAATAAATTTTCAATAACTTGCAACACCATGTGATTTGTTATGATATGGTACCTCGTAATTTTTACTTAAAACTGATACTAAAAGACCTTACAGTATTAAAATTAGTATCGTTTTATATTAAAATCGAGCCAATAAATAGTACTATGATGAATGTAAGCTTGTTAAACTTGATAGTATCTACTTACATGTGAAAATATATCTCATCCATCATTCCATCGTGTTTTCGTTCAATATGCTATAGATACAACCGAACAAAATCCACCCACCCATGTCACACACTCGTTAAGTGATGATAATAGTCTAATAAACTTAATAAACACCCACAAATCACTAGCAAATCAAAAATAAATAGCATTTAGAAAATTTTGTTGTAACTGTCAGCCTTTGTTTGGCACAGATTTTTCATTTGTTTCATTGTTTGGCACAGAGAACTGACGTAAACAGGCGCCACAGCAAAAAGGACAAAAAACATTTACAGCTTAACGTTTCTTTCTTACGCTTAATGTAGCTAAGCGTCTCTTTTTCGCAATGTCAGAACTGTCACGATTATACCCCTGTGCCAAATACCCTTGTAGGACATAGTTTAGAAATACTCAGGCCCTGCGGCACGGGTCTGTTATCAGATAAACTCGTTGAGGCCGCGTTACACCAATCACAATACCGTATTTATCGCGGCTCGACTGATATATCTACGTCGATCGTCGATAACGGACCCGTGCAGCGGGTACTGGAAATACTAGTATAAAACTGACAAATGCTGTAAATGGACAACAAACATTATAAAATTGGTTGAAAACTTCTTTTTATAGACTCATTTTGGAATAATTAACTATCCGCTTTACGTTAGTGTACCCAAAAACCATCATTGATTGGAGACAAGCTAACATAGTGCGGAATTCTCATGAGCCCTATGGACCTAAAACCTAAGATAGTATTCTGGGGTACGGTATAGTGGATTAACAATACCTATAACATCATCGGGTATCGTTCGTAAGATAGTAGTAAATAACTGCAAGCTTACCTTCTCGTTCCCTGCGGAGTTGTACTCGGACTGCGCCTTGCTCAGCGCCTCCTGCGCGGCGCTGCGGTCCAGCGACTCCACGGGGTGCGCCTCCTCCGCCAGCACCTGCGGATATGGAACATTTTACTGGAGGATACAGCCTGGCAAGTTAATATAATATGTGGCTACATCTCACACACGTCCATCCGACCCCAAGCTAGGCAGAGCCCGTGATATGGGTATCGGAGCCCGATAGTGGATAAAAGGGGAAGACCAATTTCTTGTCAGGCTGTAGCTTCTCGCATCGCCTTTAAAAGTGACCAGTGGTACGCGGCAGCAACAACCGGCATTTTCAGGACACCATTCTGCCGTCATCATCAACTATTCTGCAGTAGTAAGAACCAACCAATGAATGGGGAGAATCAAAGTAGCTATTCAGTCTGACATATCAACTGTACTTTACAATAAAAATATGTCTGGCGCATCCAGGGTAGTCATTGACTGACGCTATTCTGAATGGCTAATACATTCACCACGGTGACAAACTTAAACTCGCCCTAAACTCTTGTGTATGTGACAAGTTGAGAATAAGAGTGTGGGTCATCTTATTTCCAGCAACATTACAATATTAGTGGGCGGCTAAATTAGGCAAGCTATACCTAAATATCTGGGAATACCAGTATAAAAGTGGCCTATAGCACACTGAAATTATTTTGCTTTAAAAGTGTGAAAGAGCTTTCTAAATTGCTTTAGTAGTTTTTGAGTTTATTTTTATACATATGAGGAGGAGCCTCAAAAAGGTATAAATTGAGCTACAACCGCCAATGATCACTCCTAACTAAAGACCCAGGGAACTCCTTCCATGACAACTAAAGGTAGTCAAATGGCGATACGGCTCGCGACCTATTGTATGTATACGTGAATACAAATTAACTCTGACTACCCCTTTGGGGATTGCAGTTATGAGCATATGTATGTATGTGTACAAAGTTAGTCACTAAATACAAAAACATTACCTGCACAGAGGAGTCCTCGTTGACGGTGATGGTGCCTGATGATACGAAGATCTTGGCCTGCTTGCCGTCACTCTCGTAGACGGTCACTACTCCAGGCTTCAGGACAGCTGAAAGAACAATGTAGTGTAAATAATAACTTAATAATCCACAACATGAGTTATTGGAAATAATTTATTATGAGGGTACTTTGCTTTCATAATCACAATAAAAATTTTTGTAAAATGCAATGAGACAAGTCCAGTTCCATTTTAAATTATTTCTACAAAAGACAAAACTAAATATTGGTAGCCCTGAAACTTGAAAAAAAAAAACTTTCATTTTAATATTATTTTCCCAAAACTTTTTTAACATTAAAAAACCTACCTCTTAATATCTAAAGAGTGCAAAATGTGTAAGTATAATCATATAAATGGTGGTGAGGAGTGTTAAGTATTATGAAATAAAGTTTGAAATACATACCCAGTGTAGGAACATGCTTGGGCAGGATACCGAAGGCACCACTGAATGATGGCACATCAATCTGTTTCACAGCCACTTTGTTGTAGAACACCTAGAATAACGAGAAGAAATATTAAAGTAGGTAGATTGATAAAAAGTTCAAATAAGAGAATTTTAAGATACATTGCTTTTAAATGGTATTTTTATGGTATTGGTATATAAATGAATCTGTTACATATTATTTTTATTTTTATAAGTCTGTTACCTTGTTGCCAGCTGCCAGTGTGAGTGCCATTTCTCCTTCCTTGATGGCGGGTGCGGCCTCTGCGTACCCTCTGACCATGAGCGAGCGGGCAGCCCTCAGGGTGTTGCGGAAAGCTAGTGCCATTCTGAAAGTTGATAGAAAATTATTATTATACTAAAAACAATCAACACTGCTGATGAATATCCTGTAACCGTGTCCATATGTACCTACTGCACTGTGTGTATATCCTATCACTAATTCACTTACAAAACAATTTAAAATATAGGAAAATTGCACGATGCCCCCTAATCGATAACTAACAGCGCTATCTATACAGGCTTTTATACTCTATACCGGTAAATAATTTTCTTTTTGTAGATCATAACCTAAAACTGAAATAATTTATTTCGTATCTGAATTACACAAATATTTTATTATTTTAATTGAACTAGTTGTAAAAACACTAATTTACCTTTCTCTAAGGGAATGGTTATAATTAAAGATATTATAATTACAAAAACTTATCAAAATAACCAAGTTCAGATTATGTAATATGAACTATCGATAACAGAGTCGGCTAGTAATTTACAACGGGTAGAAGTATAAACTATAAATTCTAGAAAATTGAAATAATAAAAGAAGGCTCACTTGTATAAATTGTAATAAAATCGAGACGATTTTTAGAATTAAATTGATTTTATACACCCTTCAAGCACCCCCTATTTTGACAGCTGTGAAGTTAAATGTTGCCACATAAAATTAATGTGAGGTACACAGAATAACAAAAAAATATAATCGATCGATTGTACTTTATCTTCCAAAACCTTGTGCAGTGCAGTCTTCACCCAGTTTTATTTATGATGGCAGATTTTGTCTGCTGGCATGGTAGAAATCAACCACAGCAACACCATCAAAACACAACATTTGCTGGCACAAAATTTTTACTCAAGCTGACTTTCTTCTGAGAATCATTCTTTTGACGTTGACGTAAAAAAAAGCGGGAAAAATTGGTCAGCCATTCTTTTTCTAAAAATGTTCATAGAGAAAAGAACACTACGTTTTGTTGATGTTTGTTGAAATTATATTTTAATTTTCATCACCATTTACAAGTAAATAATTGTGTTTTAAGCTACTTAATAGAATAATATAACTAACGCAGTGATTAGTGATGTAAGTTTTGTGTAGTTGCTAATGTAATTCTATAAAATTATGTTAACAGCGAAGCTTTGAAAAGCTGTAAACAAAAGATACCCATTTGTTTTCAGGTTAATATTTTAGAGCCAGTATGCAACTGAAGGGAGTTAATGTGAATAACGCTACCAAATTGATATCGCAACATGTTGACTCAGTAACATGCTTAGAATGGTGAGTGAATAATCTACTTATAACCTGTATTAAAATATTCAAGGAGCTTTTAAAATATTATGTCTGTTTCCGTTTCCAGTTGCAAATATTTCATCGCCCCTGAGAGGGCTACGTGCGGCCACACGCTGTGTCATTCCTGTTGGAAGGGGCGTAGAGCCTGTCCAGCATGTGCGGTGACCTTGGACAGAAGATCACTGAAGCGAGATGAACCCATGATCACATTGACAGAGCACATCAGAGAATTAGTGATGGCCTATGAAAAGTTGTTTGATATTAAATGTAAGGATGATGGATTCTATTCTAATATATTCTACTTATTTTGAATATAACAAGAGAATAAGAATCTTGACTCTTGGTATATATATATATATGTGTAACCTATAGCCTATTAGCTATTAGTAGTACTTAACTTATATGTTAAATAGGGGAGCTGAAGTAAATAATTATGCATACATGTAATTTAAATTGTTACAAGTTGTTAATTGAAAATAAATTTAATTCACTGGCTTGCATGTTGATACATTTATCATTGTAAAACTTTTTGATTGTATGTTGATACATTTATCATTGTAAAACTTACAAGTAATAAATATCTATCTAAATACTGTTTCAGTGGAAGAATTTGTCATGGAGGTGCCAGTACCTAAAAAGGATGACCCAAACAAGAATGTCAAGGAATGGCTGACCAGCTCTGATAATCATTTCTCAGCTCCACCTTACTCTGGGTCTCAGCAGTCCACCCAAGATATTCTACCTCCTATCACTCTTTCCACAAGTAAAGTACAAATTCATGCAGAAAGTAACAGAAGTTTATCTCCTAAAAAGGTAGCTCATGTCTTACAACCCCAAGATGATTGGGATAAGATTGAAGTGCTACCAGACACAGAAGTTATTGAAGCTAACAAAAATAAACAGAATGTTGTTGGTCCAATGGATTTAGAGCCATTTTATTTCGACGAAAATGATTATTCAAATGAGCATCCACGGAGAAGCTCAAGAAAAAAAGACATTACTCTGAACAGTAAAGCAAAATCAGATAAACCTGCTGACAATGATAAACTTGGCTCACATGACTCAAGTGGAGAAGCAGAAAAAAGGTTGGATAAAGTGAAACAAAACTGGACAAATGTAAAGAAAATGAAGAAAGAATTCAGCAAGTTAAATAAGCTTAATAAAAACAAACTAAATGTGTCCATTGAGATGTGTAAGAAGACACAGAGTGCTGTAAGCAAGCAAAGTTCTGCTACTCCACCTACTGTCCATGTTGAAGAAATTGTTATTGATGACAATACTCCAAATATTATTGACAATAACAAAGTAATAGCTAACAAAGCTAAATTTTTACCTACCAAAATAGTTGAAGAAGTGCCTGGAACTGAAGAAGCAGAAGCAGTTAGTAGTCAACGAATTTTAAACAAAAATACTCAGATACATCAGTCAGTAAGAAAAGATAGTTTTACAAATAATAAAAGTAAGGATCGAAATACAGATGACATTATGAATGTTGATGAAGAATGCAATAATGAAATTAATAGCAGTAGTAAGGTACAAAGTCGTGTAAATAATAATAACGGACAAAGTATTTTAGCGATGGAGGAAAAAAATATCAATATAGCTATGTCAGAATGTGGAGAGTCTGTCATAAAAATACCTTTTATTAAAAAGAGTCCATTCCAAGTACCTAGCAGACCAGAACAAGTGACAACTACTAATCAAATCATAAACAATGTGAATTCCTCCAACCCAGATGATATTCATATCACCATAAGAATTGGGGATGTGGTTACTAATATTACTATAAATAAGAAACAAAATGATGTTGAGCTAAAAGTGAACACGGACCGTGAGATACAGACATCCCTAGAACCTCAGCCTGTCAAAGATGTCAAAGAATTACCACAAGAAGTTAAAACTACTAGAGAACAGCATGCACAAACTGATACACAGATAGTTCCTAAACCTGTGACACAAAAATCCATTACGCCTCTCAAAGCAGCACAAATATTGGATAAAACTGTTTCAACAAAGAAAAACACAGCTTCAGCTGAAACAGCCACAGCTCAATTTGAAATAACAGAGAGTGTTGAAAAAGAATTATCCAACATTATGGAATGTGATGAAGAAGTAGATGATACTCATAATACTGATGCTAATACCAACAGTGA
Organism: Plutella xylostella; assembly: GCF_932276165.1. NCBI lineage: Eukaryota > Metazoa > Arthropoda > Insecta > Lepidoptera > Plutellidae > Plutella > Plutella xylostella. The sequence continues at coordinate 5,224,823 of NC_063992.1, read as the reverse complement.
GAAATCAAAAAATATAACTGTTGTAAAAGGAATAACTCAGGTTCTTAAAACTAATACTCAAGTTCTCAAATCCAATACCCAAGTTCTCAAATCCAATACTCAAAATCTGAAATCAAATACACAAGTATCTACTAAATCTGTGAAAAATGCTAAACCTCAAACTGAAGACGAACATTTGCCAGAAGACATTGAATTTGAAGATATGGACATATTCAACAGCGGATCTGTCAAAGAACCAAGTGTGCATATGTTAGGAAAATCTAAGTACACTCCTTCTGAGATCCTGCCAACCTACAAAACCAATAAAACTAAAACACAAAAGATTCCCGAGAAGAGAGACAGAGATCTTGATGAAATTGTAGAGCAACCAAGCAAGAGACAGAAGGTTGATACTCCACATAAGAGTCAGCAAGAGGTAGCTATGCAAGAACATAATAAAACAACTGACAGTCCAAACTATGATGAGCTAATGGGTGAGGTATTTGCCAATATTGATGCTGATATCATTGAAATTAAATCACAGAAGGAACAAAAATCACAAAAGAAAATAAATAGTGAAAGCCAAGTTTCACAAACTATCCTACAGAAGTCAAATAGTAAAAATAAAACTCCGAGCATTATCAACACCCAAAACAATACTCTGGTAGATATCAACACACAGGACTTGGATAACATCGTCGTGCAGAAGGAAAGCGAAAATATGTTTTCTACAGTTGGGAACGCGCTCGAAAGGGGGAATACCCATGTAAGTTGTTAAAGTTGTGAAGACTTCATCACATTCTTTCATCTATGTTCTTTTAGCCAATTTTACAGTACGTACTATAAAGCAAAGACGGTTTTCGCGTCTGACTGTTTTTAGGTGTGTATGCTTAGATCTTTTAAACTACACAACTAACACCACGAATTTTAATGCTTTATTTTTTACTAGATATAATAATGGAGGAAAGTTTATATGTACTTTTCATCCTAGAATTCCCATGGGAAACCCTTAGGCCAAAGATAATATTTGCGGAAAAAGCTAGTTAATTAATAATTGTCCAAAATTTCAGGTCCCCGGTCCAGAAACCCAATTAAACATAGCTAACCTGCTGACGCCTGGCATGTGTGAGGACCTGGCGTCGACAGAGGCTGCGCCGCTGGCACCAGGCTCGCAGCCGCCCGAGGTGGTGGTCCACTGCACGCCGGCCGAAGACGATGACTCCGACAAGAGTGTCGTTGAGGAGACACCGCAGAAGTAAGTCGCTGTTGTTGAGGTTTCATGGCTTTTTATATTGTTCATTGTTTGTTGGTCATATAATCATGTATACCTTAGGTGTACTAAATATTTTCTTTATAAATAAAAGTATAAAAGAAAATATTTAGTACACCTAAGGTAGCTTAGCGAAGCGGGCTTTATACTTACACCTAAAATAAACGAATATTATTATTATTGAAATCCTGAATTGCTTGATTGATTTCAGGAATATCTCAAACCCGACTTCAAAAGGCCGAAGTGACTCCAATGGCAATAAGTCAGCCAACACCTCAAAGAAACTCGGACTCTCCAAACCGGCCGTCAAAGTGGACGAGGAGAAGGTAGTGGCCGCGATCACGCAGGGGAAATCCCTAGACTCGCAAGACATAGGCAGTATCATCAACTTAACTGACTCAGTAATGGATACCACTAAAAGGCAAAGTAAAGACACAACTGTTGCACCTATCAGAAGCAAACAGACTTCTGAAACACCATTGACGATCAACAGATTTGTGAACCAAATTAAACATAATTCGACGCCCATGGCGAGAAAGTCACTGAACTTCACCAAAAACGAAAATGATGCAGACGCGGATGAAGACATCACTCTGTGTCCAACAAACAACTCAAACATTGCGAAAAATACTCAGGAGAAGCAGTTTATGTCTGAACAATTTGATAATATGCCTAATTCACCAGTTAGAAGGCCTCTTGTTGCTAGAAATAATGTGGTTGAGGAGAAGAATAAGAAGCTTGTGATAGCCGGCTCGTGCTTGACCGCGACGGAACAGACGAATCTAAAGATTTTGTGTTTCAAACGTAAATGGACGTTTGTAGACAAATATACGCCAGACTTGACCCATTTAGTTGTGTCCGTTGACGAAGAGTTCAAGGCGCAGAGGTAATACTCGTAATTATAATAACCGACTTGTTATACAGGGTGGCCCAAAGAGTGACGTCCAAAGGAAAATGTTTGATTCCTCAGGTCAAGGGGTAGCCAAATCACCCCCATGTATGTTCAGCAATTTTTAGTAGTTTAGGAGTTATGATTTTTTTTCCAATTTTTCTACGAAAATCGACCTCAGTGGATTAATTATGTTTTATTATTTTTTTGGATAACTTTTTTAAAGCATTTTTTATTTTTGTGTCATCCTCTTAAGTTGTTCTTTTAACCATAAAAGTTTCAGCTTCCTAGCTGTAATGTAAGTTAGTTATTTTTTTATCGAAAGTTCGAATTATATCATCGAGCTAGACTGCTCTGAATTTTCTACGTGAAATTAAAAATTGAAAAAGATATTCTCATGGTGCCTTATTAATTTTAAAAACTCCGCAAGGTTCCAAAATTACATAAAAATAAAAATAAACTATTGCTTAATAGGGTATTATTTGCAGAAAAAAGCCTTCAAAGGTACCTGGGTGGAAATTACCTAATTAGTAAATTGTTTCAGAAAGTTGAAATATTCCTGTTATGTACTACTAAGGACTAATTAAGTTAGAAAATGTATCAAATTAATGGGAAAATTAAATTATTTACTTTTTTAAAAATTTAAGTTACATTTTTGAATGTAAATTCTTAGAAAAATGTTTTAGTCTGAGTAGTAAGATTTATAAGATAATTTTATTATTAATAATAAGTAAATAAACTCTAATAATTATTTTACACATTTACACACAATAAATTTTCAAAATGGCGACCTCCCATAGCAATACACAACCTACATCTACGCAAGAAATTTTCTTTAAGTCGCCTATACGCTTCTCTGTTTCATTCAGATGTAGCTTTTTGACAGATGTCACATTTTTGAGAAAAGGTACTTTTTTTACATGTTTAACCTTTTGACAAATGTCATATTTTTTACATTTGTCACTTTTTTGACTTAAAGAAAATTTCTTGCGTAGATGTAGGTTGTGTATTGCTATGGGAGGTCGCCATTTTGAAAATTTGTTGTGAGTTAATGTGTAAAATAATTATTAGAGTTTATTTACTTATTATTAATAAAAAAATTATCTCATAAATCTTACTAATCAGACTAAAACATTTTTCTAAGAATTTACATTAAAAAATGTAACGTGAATAAAAAAAAAAGTAAATAATTTAATTTTCCCTTTAATTTGATACATTTTCTAACTTAATTAGTCCTTAGTAATGACATAACAGGAATATTTCAACTTTCTGAAACAATTTACTAATTAGGTAATTTCCACCCAGGTACCTTTGAAGGCTTTTTTCTGCAAATAATACCCTATTAAGCAATAGTTTATTTTTATTTTTATGTAATTTTGGAACCTTGCGGAGTTTTTAAAATTAATAAGGGACCATGAGAATATCTTTTTCAATTTTTTATTTCAAGTAGAAAATTCAGAGCAGTCTAGCTCGATGATATAATTCGAACTTTCGATAAAAAAATAACTAACTTACATTACAGCTAGGAAGCTGAAACTTTTATGGTTAAAAGAACAACTTAAGAGGATGACACAAAAATAAAAAATGCTTTAAAAAAGTTATCCAAAAATAATAAAACATTATTAATCCACTGAGGTCGATTTTCGTAGAAAATTAGGAAAAAAAATCATAACTCCTAAACTACTAAAAATTGCTGAACATACATGGGGGTGATTTGGCTACCCCTTGACCTAAGGAATCACTGAAAACATTTTCCTTTGGACGTCACTCTTTGGGCCACCCTGTATACGCGGTATAAATTAAGAAACAAAAAACAAACGGTAAACGAATCAAATGTTATTTTCAGATCAGTAAAATACATGTGCGCTCTAGCGGCGGGGAAATGGATCGTTGCGTACAAATGGGTGGAGAAGTGCTTAGAATCGAATACTTTATATGAAGAGGTATATTATAGTTTCATATTTCTTTCTGTTGTCCATTCGATTAAAAACAATGTCCATTAGCCCCAATTTCTCCAGAGTTGGTTATCTAACCGACAGGCATTGGTTAATCAATTATACTTCATCTCCATATAAAATTATTAACAGATGTGTCAAAAGTCAACCACTAATGCCTGGTTATGCTCTAACCGACTATGGAGAAATTGGCACTTATCAATATAGATTTAAATGGTTCTTCATCATATTTTCAGGAGCCATTTGAAGCGCTAGACTCAACAGGCGACCCGGGGCCGCGGCGGTCTCGTCTCGCCACTCGTAAAGTGTTTGAAGGAATCACTTTCTTCTGCATGCCTCCGTTCAGCGTTCTCGATATTGATACGTTGAAGGTTAGTAGCGACTCCTTTAGTGGCTTTTCCTTCATAGTACTCCACTGATTGACAGCTTGTAGATTTTAATATCTACATATGTAGCAAAAATCCTCGGATCTTCGGGAAGTCCAAAGTAACGTAGGGCGTCTGCTCGCTTTCGGGTGTGAGTGTGAGGTCGAGTGACTTAACAGCTGGCTACCTCATAGGTGTTTCACGTATAATGTTCCACCTTACAGGGTAAATGTGGAAACCAGCTCGCTATAACCCTACCATATCCACCTCTACAACATAAGTCAATTCATAAACATCCCATTACCCCACAGAGCATGTTGATCGCGGCGGGCGGCACCATAGCGGCGGCGGCGCACGAGGCGCGGGCGGGGGCGGCGGGGGGAGGGCCCGCGCTGCTTCTAGCCGAGCCGGAGAGCACGCAGGAGGACCGCTTCATGTGTGAGTGTGCCAGCACGCCTGTGTGTGTGAGTGTGACGTCACATATTCACAGAGCATAGTTGTGTGTGTGTGACATCACCATAGAGTATCCACTGCGGGCAGCTGCCCAACGATTACGCGGGCTTTACACGTAAAAAGTCGCATGGTTTTCGAAAGGACGTAGGTATCCATAGATAAAATAATACGTACCGATGGAAATAAAAACTTATATTCAGCACAACTTGTCCTTTATGTAAGCGACTTACACTTATCTATTGGCCATACTTTTTATATGCCATATTCTATAGTCCATATTAGGGCAAAACACCCAGTAACTGACCACCTTAAGGGAGTTGTTCCAGTAATTTATCTGTAGCGGGCTCAATTCTTATCGCTTATTAAATCCGATTTTTGTTTTAGAAACTAGAATAACAGAGCTACATTCCTGAGTAAATAGCAAACATGTAGAAGTTACAAATTTTTTTATATATTTTTGCAAACAAAAAGTAGTGATTTTCCCAGTAACTGACCACTAAAATCTAGTAACTGACCACACTCGATGCCAATAACTGACCACCAATTTAAAATGGTTTAAAAATGGAATTATGATTAAATCTTATTATTATTTATTTATTTGATTACTTCATGTAATAGTACCGATCCTCTGGTCTCTTTTAATGTGTGACACATCACTTTTGCTCAAGGTTTCTTAACTGAAAAGTGCATTAAATTAATTAATCAGATTAATGCATAATTTAAATAATATCTTATCCTAATAATCAACCATTTATTTATTAAAAACACAAGTTTATGCATTTTTGTTAAATACTAAAAACAAAGGAATAAACACACATGCACATAGTGAACACGCATTTTAAATTTACAGCTTTCAGGGAGATTAATTGGCCCCAATGTAGTACTTTCAGATAAGTCACAGAAAGGGCGATTTTGTTTGTCCGGAACAAGCCAGGATCAGTGGGACAGGCCCAAAGCATTCATGGTGCCAGAAACGAGCATTTTCTTAAATATAAAGTAGCGAATCCAAGCGCTAAAGCCGGTCTTTTCCATATTCGGTATCAACTGATGAGGAGGAGGAATCGTGGCGGATTGTATTGTCGGCCTGGGAAAACATAAATTCCCCGCCGGAAAAGTAGGCCCTTTCCCCGCCGGTCCTTTCAAGGATGTAGGACCAGAGACAGATGGTTTTCATTATTGCTGAAACCCCACCCAAAGACTTTCAGTGCGGCTAAAAGAGTCATTGAGGCTAGCCATTGTAATTATGACCGAATCAGATATTAGGGGTTAGTTTTTCAGGATACAAAGATGGATGCCTTGACGAACGGGATTTCAATGACTTTGTTGAGGATTCAACTGGAATATTTAGGATGCTGTTGAAACGTGCTTTCGTAGGTAAGTATTTGGCCAAAGACAGGAGTAGTCATTTCTGCAAGGGGGACAGGGAATCTTTGCCTCGTTGAAGAGGCGTCACTGAAGCAGAACATCGCTGTACTTTCTGCATTTTCCACTGCTGGACTAATGTGTCTGCCAATGATAGTATAGCGTTGCCAGTGGATTCCGGATAGTCATAGTATATACTCATACTCTCATGTATGAGTGGCTCATACAGTTGTGGTATCGGTTCCAAATGGCTGGGGTGTTGGTCGTGGTAACAACTTATAGAAGAATGCCCCATTTCTTGTGTGCCAATTTTACCGTTCTGTTTGAAATCCTCTGGCCGTTCATAATGCCATTGAAGGGCGTGTTGGTGCACCGGCTGAGGGTGCTAGCATTGTAGTGATGCTTTCTTTTTCATATATTGCTGAAGTGGCTTTGCCTGTCTTTGGAAAAATGTGGAGGCGCGTTTCGTCGGTAACGTATATTCGGGTTGGGTCCTTAATAGCGTCATTGAGGTCTTGTTCGCCAAGTGCTTTTGTGCTCGGGGAACCAATTTCATCTGGTTCACAAGCGCTGGCATTTGTTAGGTACGCCTTCAGCTGTTCTGAAGATAGCATTTGAGTATCTTTTCATAGAGTGAGATGGTGAAAGCCATTTGTCTCCTGGTCTTGCATTCTTGAAGGGACTGCTCCAAGGATTATCTTTAAGGAAAAATTGTGACATCTGTCTTTATCCTGGAGAATCCACATTATCCTAGGCTGATAGTATGCTCCACTAGCGTTTTTATCTTCCTCATCAGCTAATACCGAATCTGGAACAAACTTGGACTTTGTGTTTGAATTCTTTTTATTTTAAAAGGTGCTTGCATGTCACCCTGAATTATTTTAGAATGTCTTGTTGATCCTAGTTTGTCTCAGACAAGTGGAATTGCCTTTTCTATACTTTTTTTGCTATTTTGGCGCTTCTTCATCTCGCTGAAAGCTGTAAAAATATATCATATATAATAATACCAGTAACTGACCACCAATTTACCCAATAACTGACCACCTATGTCAGTAAATGGAAGGAGTGAAGATAGAATGCTCATATTTTGACACAAGAAAATGGCACATATGAGCTTTAATATTACGTTCTTATTTTGCCTAAATTCAGCTTCAACCAAAAATCCCAATAACCGACATAGGTGGTCAGTTATTGGAAAATCGCCGTTTCGTCGTCCAGTAACTGTCCACCCCATTAAAAACAATCAAACGGGAAATAACAAGCTGAATCTTATCAAAAACGTAATCTTTATAATTCAATCTATATGGTATATTTTTTTCTTTTAATGATTTTAATTTTTTTCATGGTAATTTTTACGATCAAAAAATTCACTTACCTTAACAAATACGTTAGTCACAACTGCAATTTACTCGGTTCGCGCGCCAACTGAACTTTTTCGATCGCTCACAATCCATCTGTTGGCGGCTGGCAAAATCTTTTGTATCAGTAATGCTCTCAATGAACCACAAAATAGACTGGATGTTCACTAGATGGTCCTGCTTGGCTATTTTTCTTATTTATTGGAGTTGAAGAGGAAGGTGGTCAGTTACTGGCACATGGTCAGTTACTGGGTGTTTTGCCCTACTAGGATTTGTCAACATGGTTGACAAACCCTAGTCCACCTCTTATGTCCATAATCAACCAATGTCACTAACCGATTTTCTCCTCCCAACCAGACATGGCAATGGAACTCAGCATAGTCCCAGTGAACTACGAGTGGGCTCTCAACTGCCTCGGCAGCTACTGTCTGTGTCCGCTGCCGGAGCTGCTGCTGTGCCCCGCCTCGCTGCTGCCGCGCGCCGCCGCCGCCTGGCCGCGGGAGATGATGGACACTGGGGACAACGAGGAGTGATGTACTGTGGAGATGGTGTAGGCGGTACAATGGCGATATTACAGCTTCGGATAGTGTGAAATTCATGCAAAAATTCATAAAAAGTAAAAATGGAAGGGCTTTTCCATAAAAACAGCCAATAAGCGTAAATGCGCCACTAAAAGCATCCTTGTAACTTTAAGCACACATGGCGATCGTATACGCCCAGATCTGGCACAGATACATGGATATTCTGGTCCTGTGTACCTACGAGCGTTGGTGTCGCGAGTGTCCGCGCCGCCGCCGCCTGGCCCCGGGAGATGATGGAGACTGGGGATAATAAGGAGTGATGGTGGAGATGAGAAATAGCGGCACAGTTATGGGAAAAGTTATCAAAATGGCATTATGTATCTGATGTTCACTGACAGAAACATAAAGAGTACCGCTTAGGTACATATAAAAATGGAAAAAAGGCTTAACAAAATGGAACTTCACGGCCATTTTTGCAGGGAATATACCTTATCGACATTATAATTAAATAGCACAGGCCGCGATAAATGTTTTGTCTCGCTCGTAAAATCAAGCGCCATAAAAGTTTGCCACGGTTTGCCACGAATACAACGTTACTAAGGCGATTCTCACACTGCGCCACATCACACTTCCATTTCGGGTTCGATAGAACTCTTGCTTTCTCAATACAAACAGATACTTGAAAGCAACGTTCAGACACGCATTGTGTCAGTGTGAGGACCGCCCGAAGTTTCTGTTGATACATAAATGGAAGGCTCGACTCTGACGGAACGACATACTGGGTCGAATTTTATCAGTTACTGAGCCGATTAGCATGAGCTGTATTTCGGGTATGTTTACTCTGTCTCAATCACTGATAAAAATGCACCCAGTTAAAAAAAAACGTTTTCTTCATAAAAGCCGAAGTATTGTGCAAAAACGTCCAATATAATGTTGATGATATTAAGTCCCTACAGTTACCTAATGATGAATTGTTACTATGACTATGGTTTAAATAAGAGTACTTGGTACTAGTATAATATTATTTGTTTAATTGATAGTTGTTATTTTATAATAAGTATGTTTTATTATTATTATTGTTTCTCTGAACGTTTGATAATTATGAATAGATGATGAGTATGATGACACATTTTATCAATTATAATTTTAAGATTTTCTACAATATTTTGCTGTTTTATTATATTTATTAACATCGAAAAAGCAGAAACACAGTTCATTAAAATTGAGAATACATGTAGGAAATATTACTTTGTAGGATAAAAGATAGGTATTCATTATTGTCCACTAATCATAGTAAATTGTAATCACAATCACTAATTCAGTGTGTAGCTAGATTTATGATAGAACAAGTCAACCATATTTTTTTAAGCTAACGGTATTAAGTTTTGAATTATGTTTTATTTATAGTCCTTTAATATTAATAGTCATCGTACTAAAGTCCAAAGTACGGCTCGGGTCCAAAGTTCATACTCCACGGCTGTATCCGGTAGACGACCGGTAGTTGAATCGAAGGACAGTCAAGGTCATTATCACGGCATTGTAAAAGTATCCTTGCCATGAGTTTACTATTGGCGCGAATCATTTTTTTTTTCAACTAAGTGGCATGGCAGAGTCGGCGCGCCTAGGGAGATGATACTGCGCCATATTGAAGTCAAGCATGAAATCTAAGCTGATTCAATAGTTATATTTAGATTTTCTTCAATTTACTATACACTTTATTTATTTCGTATTTATCTTACAAAGATTACATCTTAACTAAATATTCATACAATCTAATAACTACCTACCTACCTACCCAAACTCCTATAAGCTCATAGTTGCCGCACGGACACATGCTAAAAACGAAGTCACTGAACAGGTTTCTTTCTGTTGCATCATACGATGCGTGGCGGTCAAAGATCAACAGCGATGACGATGTGTCACCAGCGCCAGTAAACATCACGCCATGCTGGACCAGACATTCTGACGCTAACCGCTCTACGTTGATCTGATTGCATCTGTTTAAACAATGGACATTGGATTTAACGAGTAACACGACCAACCTTTAGCCAACTGAACAAAAAATAGCGATTGTATAGGAATATTCGTAAAAGCTGGTGATGTCTTTCACATGCCTATTCCTCGGCGGAAAAACACCTCAAACGTGTTTGCGTGTATGGCTATTATTAGAGATATTTTGATGCAGAGAGCTTAGGTTAGACTATAACTATAAACCAATCTTAGTCATTGCAAAGTGCATCAAAAATTGGTTCACGGCTTTCGTTAATAAATTATTGACGGGTTTCAGTTGGCATTCATCTATTTTGTTTCACCCTGTATAAATTCAACTGTAAGTACTGTAACTACCTACATAAACAGTAAATAGTTGCATTGGATTACAGCAACAAATTGTGCAATATGCATGCATGACATGCTCTCACGGCGTGAAAAAGGCCGTTGCTATCGCCAGAGTTTTCCGCTGACCTCTTCAACTGACCATAGCAGTCATCCACTCCTATATTATGGATATGATTGATAGCATCATTTGTTGCCACCGTGTGTTTGCCTATGAGTTAGTTAACTATATTACCTATCATTGTTATCTGTATCCGGGCCGTGTTAGGCTTAACATAGGGCATAGGCTAATCATGTTTTGACTGCGTGCTTAGGCACCACATCTAGTCAAGTATTTTTTCTAAGATAACTAGTTAGTTTTTTTCCTTCAATCAGATACAGGAAGCTCCTTATGGTGGTGAGGTAGGTACGATAGAGAAGAGTCCTACCTAGGAGATCCCTAAATAATATGCACTTACTTACCTAGTTAGGTACTAGGTAAGTTCCATAAAGGGTAACAAACTACCAACTTTAGATAACTTCCGTAAGTTAGAACACATTTTAAAATGATAACATCAGTCGCGTGATGTCCAGTTGAATAAAATATCAGCACAGCCAGCCACCGCCTTTCACCCATATGAGGCCATCTACCCACTTTTGTAATAACTAAATCATAATAATAGTAGGTACATATATCTAAAGTGAAGTCGTTATAGAAATATTCCAGCTTCAAAGTTAACAGCAATGGGATAGGTATCAACAAAAGTTGCGTAGGAGGTTGTAGTCGGCCTACTATTAAAAGTAATCAGCAATAGTTATGATGATGACACTCGGAGATCGATTTCACAAGCAAATAGATAGCTACCTAGGGAAGAAAGATGTCGCCAAAATATTCCAATCGAGACCTTCAATCGAATTCAAAGTCGCGGCGGCGGACCGGACCATCCGGTCAGTTATATTTCGGCTAAAAACATAGCAAATCTTTCGGAATCCGCAGCTAATTATAGCGTCACGTGAGCAGCCGGCACGTGTACGCGCACGCGGCCGGCGAGTGATGATGACACCATTTCTACACTGATGGAGGTATTTCTCAGAACCTAGTCTGGGTAACATAGGCGTTTTTGATAAACGCAATAATTGTGTGTCTGTGTAGGCTTCAAATATGTAGATGTAACTACTTACTTATGCTTTGCTGGTTGGTAGAAAATTACTTAGATGGACAATGGACATTATGATGGTATTGATGGCTAAAAGCGACTTGGTTGGTATCTAGGCTAAAATAAAATGACCTAAAGGAAGGACTTGTATAGGGTACAGGGAGGTAGTAGCCACAAACAGTCTCTCACGTTAACGTTACTCGTTCAAAATTCAAATTCAAAATTCAAAATTCTTTATTATCTTTACAAAATATATCATGCGTTTTGGAACTCTTCTTGTAAGTTTGACAAAACCTGTAGTAGAAGAGTCCCCTCTTTAATCTGGTGTAATCACTAACTGTAAAGTATAATAATAAACTAGCGTTATTACTTTTCTTATACATAAATCAAGAAATAGGCCAGAACATTTTTATTTGTTTGTATAAATTTATATACAATTCATTTTATCTATTTGCAAAATGTGATCATAGGTATATATTATAAACTTAGGATGTAATGTAGGTATAAAAAATTATGCTTAGATGTAGATATTGAATCATAAACATAACATCTGCATACTGCTCAACGTAATGCTTGCAACTGTAGTATGCAGGTGTACAAAAAAAAAAAAGAAAACAAAAAATTACTTTAATATTTGAGTATTAAAACAATCACCCGAACAACTTTATAATAACTATAATACCTATAATGCTCTGATATGTTTGTCCTAATAATTAAGTTAATGGAAAATCCAAGTTTTTTTTTTTTAAGTTATAAAATTTCTTCAGTTTTGTTGTAGTCTTGTAATTTAAGCCAGTTCGTAAGCTCGTAACGTAACTCGGAGTACTTAACTACCATAATTTCAACGGAATAAGGTGTTAACCTGCGATTACAGTCCCCGGAAGATATAAACGTACTTACTAAGATGTAAGTAGTTGAGTAAATATGGTACCGTGTCCATAAATGTTAGCCCCATGCATTCAGTAGATTGTAACTAAGTACAACTGCATGACTACGCCATCGATTTTTTCTACTTCGATGGACTGCGCATTGTTTTATGAGTAAACCCCATCATTGGCTTTCCCTACCCTCTAATTTCAACCCAGATTATAGAATCGAACGAGTTTTATTTAGAGGTGATCCCAACTACCTATCTCACTCCATAATCCCAGCAAAGAGATTTAGAGAGTGATCCATACAACTGGAAAAATACCATAACTTTTTATACCTACACAAATATAACATATTTGTTTTGTCTGGCTATTGTTTTTATTTACAAGTGATACGAAAGGTCGCTTTATTACCTACAATGTGTCCAATCATCATCATAATATTATCTAAAGGTGAACATGCACCGAGCGGAAGATGGGAGCTGGTCGCCCGACCGCAATCTGCACGAGACCACCACATGGGGAGTCACGTTTGTACACGGGGATATTCTGCAACAAGTAACTGGACAAAAGAGTAGGACCTGGGTAGGTTATGTAGATAGTAGATACTTTTACTTCTAAACCTTAGGTCTAAGTAGCTAAGTACCTACTAGTAGGTGTCTAATATGCTACTATAGTACTGATAATCAATATCAATGAACGTGTCTACCTAGCTGGTCATTAATTGATAAAAAGTAGGTAAGTACCTACTTAATTGATAATGATAAGTTACGTAGAAAACTACAAACAGCTGCCGCAGTGCACACACTCACACACCATGAGCAAAAACAATAGCCATTGTAATTTGCACCACCTTTGCAAAGAGCCATTCAAGCAGCTGTTACGGTATACGTAGTTAAAGTTGTCGAATAGCGCGCCACGCCGCAAACGCGGCGCGGTGAGTGGGAGAGAAGGATGACGTGTTCAGAATCGCGCCATATCGCCGTCCAATCGACGGTGAGCCCCCCGCACATCACCCCATGAGCCGTCAGACGAGTGCAGCCAGCTACCCGGAGCCACGCCGGGCTCGAAGTTCAACACGGTGTCTCGACCGCGCCGGTCATAACAACAGAAGATTACGAATCTAGAATACTATAAAACTTCTCAGGAAGAGTAATAAGCCGCATTCGCACGTTGACTTGCAATTCGCAGTGATATACGCGTCCGGTTATTTGTTCACGTTAACTTAAACTCGAGTTTGTTATTGTGTGGTGAGTGTTAACTACGTTTTTTAAATTCAATGTGCCTTTAGGTACCGTTAAGTTATTACTTTTTCGTAAATGTTATAGACACTTTAGTACCTACTAACCTAGTTGCGTTGGATGGTATGGTAACTACAGCGATTTGCGAAATTAACCATATTTTTTATTGTAGGTTGTAGGTAGGTACTCTTTGAAAGTTTTGACCCCCATCTATGGATATTTCGGATCGTTCCCGATCCATGCGGTATTGCAATCGGACCGGTCATAACTAATATGTACTTTTCAATATTTTATCTCGACATTGCAAAATAACTGACCAAAACCTAGATTTAGATTAATGTTGTTAAACACGTGTGTTAGCTAAAATTGAATTAGAACTACGAATACCTAAAGCACTTCTCTACTACAATATAAATCCAGGCCCTAGACTAGAATATCGTAACTTTGATATAAGTAGGTACTAACTAAATAACTATATAGTAACTAGGTACTATCATAGAATTACAAGTTTACGTTCAATGCGTAAAAATTTTTGCTGCTTCATATACTTACAGTAAGTCGGTAGTAGTCGGTACTCCAGGTAGGTACCTAGCTACCTACCGATCCATAGGTACCTACCGCAAAAAAATATATCCAAATGTTTTTTTCTACTTCAATGCCAAATAGGTAACTATAAATAAGATTCATTTTTGTCTACCCCTTTTGTAATATTGGATTCAAAACTATTTAGAATCAAATAATACTTACCTACATAAACATTACATTTATTAGTTAGTTATAGACACGCTATGGATAATTTGATAACTGAATTAAGGAGAGAAATCGAAAATCAACGGAAATTGACTACGGTGTTTAAATATAATAATATGATTAAAAGCATACTCGCATTGTTTTTAGAAAAAAAACATATTTCTGTATTCATCGTATAAACCGGAGTATACACCCCCGCTCCCTTGTAATCATAGACAATAAATACTCATAGACTAATATCCTCGATGTCCTCGATTTCCTAAAAAATACATCCCTAATTTATCCTGAAAAAGTTAAATGTCAATGTCATTTAAAATCAAAACAAAACGTCAACGCAACAAGGCCATCTAACAATTTTCAGCGAATTTCGCTATAAATTCATAGAGAAAACTGCATTAAACAAATCGTTAGATGTGAAAAACAGTACTGCAATGGATTTTGTATCCGAGGTGAAACAGTGTCCTGACACTGCCGAAAGGTACTTACTTATAAAAATATGATCGAAGTACGCAACTCGCAAGTTGTAACGCAATTTCTTTCCGTAACAAAATTATATCCGGTCATTACAAACTAAAACCGTTCCACGATTGCGTAGGCAACGCACGTTTTCGACCTTGTTACTCTGTCAAGGGCATCTTATCTTTCGCGATCTCACGATCTCGTATAACTTGCAGTGTAAAGAAGAGAAGCATGGCTCCAAACGCTTCGGATGCGAATGGGGTGCTGTTTGAGAGCGACGCTGCGACGCCGGACCTGGCGCTGCCGCACGCCCCGGTGCAGCGCGCCGACGCCTACCCGCGCCAGTACGTGTGGAGGAACATCCTGCTCTTCGCCTACCTGCACCTCACGGCACTCTACGGCGGCTTCCTGTTCCTCACGTCTGCTAAATGGCAGACTGATGTCTTTGGTAAGTGCACGGTGTAATTTAAATACAGTTATTATGGTTCAGTTTGAAATGTTTAGTTAGTCTGGCCTGGCTGCAAGGTCATTGCAAAGATGACATGTGATGCAATTCACATGGCCATGTGTGCATGGCTTGCAAATATTCTGAATGTGCAAGTACGTTTGTTTCTAAGTGATCCTTTATGGGTGCTCTAATTTAAGGTTGAGATAAAATATACTGTGGAAACTATACCTACTCTTTATTTTCATGTAAGGTTTCTCTATATTAATTTGTAAGTAATGAAACCTTTTTTATATAATTTTTTGCAAGAGCACAATAGCATCTTCAAAAGGATCTGTTATCTTTATCAGATTATCTTGTATTGTTTACATCTCCACTTGGCATGTGTTTGCTAAATATACTTAGCGGCTGATAATAAGACTGTATTCTTATCAGATAACTATGACGACAAGATAGTGTTTATTGTTGACTAATTATATGGTACATGAATATGCCATTATTTTTTAATTTCAAGGTTTTACCTTTTAAAATGTGCAATTTCCTTATTTACAAAAAATCTAATTCATGGATTACATTATAGAAAACCACATTAAAATAAACTAATCTAGTAAACTAATCTTATTTCATTATTATTACTTATTATGTAATGTACTATCAAATTGCACATTAGTATAAAAATATATTTTTACTTTGCTAGGTATATGTATTTATTTCTATCTTTCTGTGATGTTATTGAATGAATATTCAAATAAGGTGATATTGGTTTCCAAATTGAGTCTTGACTAAGTGTGAATGTCCTTTTGATGTTCAAGGTCACATACATAATTTATCTTCAATGAACAATTACTATTGTGAACCTATTTGCTATTTGAAATAATTTTGTTTTAGTTTGTTTTGTAGATGACTATGAATTTGATTATTTACATTTGATTATGATATACACAATTATAGGCTTTTCTTTTAAAAGAACAGTTAGAAAGTGTAACAGTATTTTTTCATCATCATCAAACATGCACCTACTGCAGTCCAAAACTCCTGTAGTCTTGAGCCTTCCTTATCCAGCAACCTTTATTCTGTAGATCCAGCAAGAGAGGTATACACATACACTTTGTTATCCTGTGTATTTTAAATAATTGATGCTTATGTATTTTGTTTACAGCATACATCCTGTATGTGGTCTCGGGGCTCGGCATCACCGCTGGTGCTCACCGGCTCTGGGCCCACAAGTCCTACAAAGCAAAATGGCCGCTGCGTCTGATCCTGGTCATCTTCAATACTATTGCTTTCCAGGTAATTATATATTGTGTTATTACACTATAGTTATATTCAAAGTCTCACATTATGGTTAGGGTACAAAGTGGATAAAAAAATCAACAAAGACTAAAATTACTTACCAATTTGTATAATGAATAATCAAAAATTACCCAAACACTCATGTATTATTAACTCATCATGCTGCATAACTTATCACCTTTTTGGTGATTCACACTTGAACTATGCATACATGGTAATACGTAATAACTTTAAACTTGCGAGTTTAGTCGGTTTTGTCCAAGATTTAGAGGTCAGGGCCCCTAATTACTCTGAAAATGGTACTACAGGGGCATAAGCTCATTATGCATTCTATTCATACCCAATTTGAATAGGGTAATGATACCTCTTACTTTAAAGTACGTGGTAACCTATTAGCTGCCCAGTACATAACATCCAATACGCGGCATTTAGCCAACCACTTCCAAACAATCATAACGGAACCCTATTCCTTACCAGACCTATTAACTAGCCAGTACATACATCCCATGGGCGGAATTTCGGCCATCCAAACAATCAAAACTAATCCCTATTCCTCTGACCCTAGGACTCGGCGATAGACTGGGCGCGCGACCACCGCATGCACCACAAGTACTCGGAGACCGACGCGGACCCGCACAACGCGACTCGAGGCTTCTTCTTCTCGCACATCGGCTGGCTGCTCGTGAGGAAGCACCCCGAGCTCAAGAACAAGGGCAAGGGGCTGGATCTGAGCGACCTGTACGCTGACCCCATACTGCGCTTCCAGAAGAAGTGAGTTTTCATTATTGTTTTCTTCATGTATTGATGTGATAAATTATGGTGGCCAAAGTTGGTTGTTTCCTTGTAATTAGATTAATTCTGTCTGTAAAGATAAACAAAGAATTTAAAATAAGTAAAAATAAAGAATTTTAATGGGTATATAATAGTTATCTGGGGAATGATTCTGATGCTGTCGCGTTGTTTGTATTATAGATAGTGATAGCCACAATTGTATTCCTCTAATAAAATTTATCTGACTATTGAAAAATCGGCCCTAAGTTGAGTGAATAATTAACCAAAGCCTTCATTCTTATTCAAAGATGAAAAAATCATTGTTCGCACACAAGCAGACAACTGACACTCTTATCTCCCCTCAGATACTACCTGCTGCTCATGCCGCTGGCCTGCTTCGTGATGCCGACCGTCGTGCCGGTGTACTGCTGGGGCGAGTCCTGGAGCAACGCGTACTTCGTGGCGGCCATGTTCCGCTACGCCTTCATCCTCAACGTGACCTGGCTCGTCAACTCCGCCGCGCACAAGTGGGGCGACAAGCCCTACGACAAGGCCATCAAGCCCTCCGAAAATATCTCCGTCAGTATCTTTGCTCTCGGAGAGGGCTTCCACAACTACCACCACACCTTCCCGTGGGACTACAAAACAGCGGAATTGGGAAACAACAGGTTGAACTTCACGACTAACTTCATCAACTTCTTCGCTAAGCTCGGCTGGGCGTACGACCTGAAGACGGTGTCGGAGGAGATCATCCAGCAGCGAGTGAACCGCACAGGTGATGGGTCGCACCACCTGTGGGGCTGGGGCGACAAGGACCACGACCGTACCGAGGCCGACGCCGCCATACGCATCAACCCCAAAGACGAGTGAACGCGAGGTAACCTCAGTCAAGTAGTTAATGGAATTGGCCGGTTCCTTAGTTACATTTAGCTTCCTAAGTGTAATCAGTTCTTGTGGATTATTGATGGTATGCTTGCGCGTTAGTTCTAAAAGAAATATTTGCTGCAATTATTAGGTGTGTTTCGGTTGCAGTTCGATCGGGAACTATGTATTTGTAAGTTTGATTGTTGTAGGTATGTTTCTTAGCGCTCAATACCTAACTTAATTACGGTGTTACATTTTCCATTGAAAGTTATATTCTTACGCGAAAACATTCAGTTTTCTTGCATACTTTGGTAAGGAGGGCTTCCTGGACCCATATTCCAGATTCTGTAAATTAGTTCGTAAATATCGAGCTTTCAAATAGACTGAGGTGACGAGTACCTTGAGGCTTCCCAACCATTTATTTAAACTACAGTTTATAAGTTATTCTGAGGTCTAAGCTGGACTTGGCCGCATATATTTTTACTATCAATGTAGGTGTAAGTGAACACATCAGTATTATAGACCACATATTAATGTTAAATGTTCAAACCCAGTAGGTTTCATACTAGTCCCAGCATTTTAATTAAATATTTGCACAAATTTCAAATAGTAACTGCATTTTAAAATATGAATTAACCAAGCGTTTTTGTTTTAGACATTAATCTGTCCCACTTACTAGATGTTTAAGTAACCATTAATTTATTTGTTTTTATTTTGTTAACAACATGTGATAATATTCAAACTGATATTAATATTTCATTGAACGTAAAACTTTCATGAAACATGCATTTTGTTTAGTTTGTAATTTGAGTTTATAAATATGTGGTGTATAAGAATTATAATGAATATAAGAATGTAGCTCCGCCATATTGTGTAGACGTGATTTGTTTGTTACAGTTACATTAAATGTAATTGTATTTATAACATGGATGTTGTAAAATAGTCCTAGACTAAAAATAATAGTCATTGGTTTTAAAAGTTTGTAAACGGCAAGGTCTTGTGCTGTGGTTATTTGCTTAGTGGCTTTAAGAGAAAGTAGATAAGATCGAGAATACAATTATGGTTCTGAGACCCTAAACTAATAGCCATAGAGCTGGATTTCCCTTGGCACACGCTGCACAAAATGGCGGAAGGAGCGCCGACTGATGTGAGAAATGATTGTGATATTTAGATGAATAAATATTATTGTTTAAGTTTTACTATTCCGATAAAAACGCATCTTATTTTTTTAATTACTGATTTATTTTCGAAGAAAATACAGATCTTTCATTCTGAATGAATAATATGTAAGAAATAATTTATACTTAATTATCTAGTTATAATATGCACAAATTCTATGAAAATGTTTCGAATCTTCACAGATGAAAATTATATTGTAATATTCACCTGATTGTGCTCTAATTTAGTAGATGATGAAACAGTTCTTGCATTTTAGATGGGAAGATGAACAATATTTTAGTAGGTATCGCCAGAGAGGGATTATGTTATCCATTAAGTGGAACTTTTGCGCCCTCTACGTTGTGGTGGAAGAAACAACATTTCTGTTTGATATTCGCCATCACTAAAATGTAAGGACTGTTACAATCCTTTATTCATATTATTAAGTAAATATCAACGTGTAATACACTGAGATAAAAAACATATCCGTTGTTTCATTTGATACAAGATAGTGCCTAATAATTAATGGTTAGCATATTGAAAGGTAATAGGTACTTTCCACAGGTACTAGTAGAATGATATAAACAAAACTAAGTACAATTGATTGATGATTTTTTTAGGATAAGTCATTGACTTATATTTGGGATGAGTACTCCTTGTGAGTTTTGTAATTTTTTGGGGAAATTTACTGTACGCATGTAACTAGGTCCTAGGTAATATTTATAACTTCATAAGATTTACCATCTATATTTCAACTTAATATCTAGGTATCTAAGTACTATTTGCACCATGTTAATTTTACACTTATTATTAATCTTCAGTTACCCCAATATTCTGTAGTCCTACGGGTGTAGGGCTATTTGATGGACCTGCAAAATATAAACGAATTACTTTAGTACGTATACAATAAGAAAGTCAAGGTTTCTCTGCCCTACAAAAAAATTAGGGAAGACTAATTTTTTTGTAGGGCAGAGAAACCTGACCGTACCTTCTAATTTTGTAAACACTTTTGCGTTAGAATAACCTATCAAGAACCTATCCTTGCCAAGTTGTCACGAAATATCCGCTAGGGGCGCTGACAAATATTTATCAATCAATAATTCTTCCATTTACCTTCATCACCCTCACTGCGGCTGAGCAGCCGCGGTCCAGTCAGGGCTATCAGGACGGCGCCCAGCGGAGCGCATATCACCACACTCAGCACACTGATGGTCAACAGTGCTTTGGCGTGCATCTCTTCAACATCATTCGGCAACCCTGCTGTTTGACCGGCGTGCACCAAATCTAGCGCTGCTGGTCCTAGGGCAGCCTAAAATATTGATAGGTAGGTGTGTACACTTGTCCAAAATTAATAATGTACATACAGATCTTCACACCCGAATCATTAAATCGTAAGAGCCTTAAAAACACTTGCATTTTGCACCTTGTTCGAAAGAAATAGGAGTCAATATCATGTGTCACATAATCGAAAACAACCGATCTGTCAAAGATTTCTATGCGCATTATCAATTTTGGAGCACTGTATAGTGCCACAATCTTATCTGTTCCGGTGGTCAAAATGTGCAACAACGAGACGTCATTGTCAAACGTCATTTCATACTCTGTGCTTTATTTGAGTTGTCAATTTCTGCGAATAAGCTGACGCTACGTTATTTAATTTGTTTTGTGATTTTCTGGGTGAAATACTGCCAAAAACGCTGTAATGTGATGCAAGAAAAGTAGTACTATATATATTGGCTTTATGCAGGAAGAATAACGTATTCAGGCGCCTTTAATTCCGTTTGAAAAATTGGAAGAACGAGTTGCAGCGGCTACAGGTTAGTGTTGCCAAATATGACGAATAATTTTACCCAATTATACTCCATGTAATTTTATGAAATATTTTCCCGAGAGGCCCGTGCCCCAGCAGTGGGGACGGGATGGGTCGTGGTACTCGTGATGAAAAGTATATAATCTTTATTTTTCTTTGGTTACAGGTGTGAGGACGTGACATGATACTTTAAATCTTAGGCAATATACCAAGAAGAATTTCGCGCACCTGCAGCGATTTTAGACGAAATAATGATGATTTATGACATGTCATTGTTTTCCCAACTTATCAAGAGTTGGCTGAAAGAAATTGCTTTTTAGCAATTAGCCTTTGGAAGGAGACCCGTGCCCCAGCAGTGGGGACGTGATGGGTCGAGATGATGATGATGATGAATTAGCCTTTGCACACTGTCTGAATTTCTTTTAATTTTATGCTTTTGTTTCTTGTTACTTTAGAAAATGTAAAATAAAGTGTTCAAAAATAATACTTAATTAATAGTTTTTTTAAGTCTATCTATCTCGTTATTCTCACGACCCACATATATTACCTATACCATTGTAATCTAGATTTAATCTCCTATATCAGAAGCAGAACATAATCAGAACTAATTTTATTTCTGTTCGCCGTGGACAAATTTTCCATACAACAAATGTCGTTTGATATATTATATCCACTTTCATTTACTATCGACCCTATATTTTGATTTATCTATACTTATGAATGTATTAAATTTTGCCTATTTCTGGTTTAAAATTATAACAATAGGTAATAGCAGAAATGCATTGTCGTTTAAACCAGAAATAGGCAAAATTTAATCGATGGCATCACTGGATTCCATGACAGCGACGTCGCCACCGGAACAGATAAGATTGTGGCACTATACAGTTGATTACAGTTAAGTACAGCATAGATTTCATTTTTGCCATAGAGAAAAGAACACAATTTTTGCAGCACCCATAAGTAACCGTATTTCCGGTTTCCGGTGAGGATCTCATAGCGAATAAAAAATACGATAAACCGACAAAATTACCTAAAAGAGGGTACTAACCAACGTTACGGACTGTAATTTAACTGACTGTAATTTAAATTATAGTTCGTAGTCCGTCCGTGGGTAATAGTTACCCACCTTAAGAAGTCATAATATTTTAATAAGAAGTCATATGTAATAGTTAATGTAATCTTGGGGCCCAGCAAGTCAAGATCAAAATAGCAGCATAACTTCCTTTACCTGAACTGTCGCCTTTGCTGTCCAGGTAAGACCGATGAATAGTTTTTCTTTATTGTTGAGACCACAACCGAAGCTGACTGCAAATGTGGCAATCAGACGTATGAAGAGGCAGGCTATAAGGCACAGAGCACCCATCTTCAGTACTAATGGATCCAAGGAACTTATCTGGAATCAAAATATGTTTTTACCTAGTTATGTAAGTTAGGAGTTATTTGAATGAAACTTATTTCAAGGTAAGTAATTATGAAGGTATAGTTACCGTGACTTGTGCTCCAGTAAAAGCAAATAAGATTGGCTCAAAGAATATCCATAATATTCGGAAGACATTGCTAACAGGGTTCTTATTAACTGGCCACCCTTGCTTACTCCAAAGATACGCCGCAACAAATCCTGATGACACTACCGCAAGGGGTCCTGAAATTTAAATAAGGTTACTAATGAATCAATTATTATGGCAATCCATACCTGAAACATTCGTTTAGTATTAAATATATAATTTTTGCATAAAATACCTGCCCCACTCCATCCGATCATGTTGGACACAAAGAGAGCAAATAGTCCACTCAGGAAAAGCACAAGGAATCTGAGCGGCACCACATAGCTGTCTCCCCGTTCGGGCATAAAGGACGTCAGTGCACCAAACAATGATCCAAAAGCTATGCCAGCTACTATCGACAACGGACCCTGAAAATATACAACGTATAGGCTCAACTATAACTCCGCCAAATTAACTTGGCATGTAACTAGCTCGTAGGTTAACTCCATGTTGTATTCGGTAGGTACCAACCAAGTTAACTGGCCTGGGTTGTATTTAATAGTTAGGTAGTTTTTACTTTCTAATTCGTATAATACCTACTAATTTAAACGATGGTAGCTCACCTACCTTAATAATATTGTAAGTGAGAGACCCAGTGGAGAACATGGTGTTGAGAATGATGGAGAATATGGCGACACTGATGGAGTCGTCGATGGCGGCGGCCGCGAGGATCATAGTCGGGATTCCCTTAGAGACTCCGTAGCCCGAGTCACGCAGCCTGAAGAGACACGGCACTACCACTGCCGGCGACACTGATGCTATCATGGAACCTAGTAGAAAACCTAAAAATATACAAGACATTGTTAGTTATTGGTGAGATGGCAATTATACATGATAAAAAAATAATTCATACTCTATTCTTTCTCTCTGGATGGGGTTAATATCGAGTGGTAAGTATAGTAGCTTTTTGGTAAAGACAACAAGTTATTGAGCAATGGGACACCCACTGGTCCACTGGACGGTTAACCGACCTTACACATAGGTGACATAGGCGCTAGAAGTTGAATGGGAATGGCTGAGGATACAGTAGTAGGTATGTAATTGGGTAAAGACGACCAGCTGTCGATGATTGTTTGCCGATGACGATGAGTTACCTATATAGGAATAAAATATCCCCTACCCCAAATCCATGGCAGATTGAGCAGATAGTGGGTGGTGATGCCTATAGCCAGACATTCCACCAGCCAAGGCACCAGGCCGAGCTGTAGCACCGCGGCGTAGTACTTCCTCAGCACCCCGGCGTCCAGCCCTAGGCCCGCCCTCGTGAGTATTATGACTAGAGATATTTTCCTGAAAGTATCACAAAAGGCATTAATTCGCACCTTCAAATGCAATTCAAGGTGTCATACATTTAGCATAGGTACCTAATAACTAGAATCAATATTTGTAAGCTGTGTTTGCCGTGATAACTGAACTTACTTACCTAAATAAGGAAAATCTGTACACACTTAGATAAGAATTTTAGTACCGAGAAGAATTGTAATCTCTCACCTTAAATCCTGATTAAGTTTAACGTAAGTGCTGGTCATGTGGACCCAGCCGAGGTTCTGGAACAGGATGCCAGTTAGTAGCATGCCGATGAGAGCTGGCAACGTGGTGAGCTTGAGCCAGGCCCAGCCCGCCAGCCACGAGCATATCACCAGGAGGGACATGCTGAACAGCTCTCCGTTCAAACCGACTGGTGCACCGACTTCCGCGTATAGCGTGCCCCAAATGAGAAGAACTGAAAAGATAATTATGAGGATAGATATAAGCAGCAGCCTCAGCCTTTTCGAACGGGAAAGACCTAGTTACTAACTGATTCAGGTTTTTCAAAATATTGTATCTAGATTCATCCCAAAGATATCAATTAACTATGCAGGTAGGTACTTACATATCAAAATGATACATATCTGCTGGGCAGTCTGTCTGTAGGTGGAGAAGAGCGGGAAGGGAAACGCCCGGCGCCACCACGCGGGCTCCCAGGCGGGGCCGCGCTCCGGCTGGTGGCAGCGCAGGCACAGACGCTCCCACCATCTGGAGAAAAAATGGGAAACTATCGGAAAGGTACAAATATATATACTCTAAGCGGAAAGGTAAGAAGTCACGTGATCTTAGAAGGTCCTATGGAAAAGAGTATTTTTATTTTATTTTTAGAAGTTGCGGAACAAAAAGATGTTAGAATGAGCCGTCAGTTACCCCGTTCCAGCTTAGGTACTTACAATCACAACTAGCCCTTTTTTAACACTCTGTATAAGCTTATTATAAAAATACTTACGTAGATGCTTTGTAGGGTTTATCTTCTGAAAATAGAAGATTATTGCTCAGTTTAGTTGGTATATAGACATTCGGTAATTCTAATTCAAATTAAAGAAGAAATCTTAGATAGAAGCTTCGGTCTGGTACCTTTGATGACGGTGTGGTAACTATAGCAGATTTGTTACCTACCTACCGTGTAGCAAAGTACCGACATCGACACGACACTGTCTGTGGCGGTTAAATTTAGTGCAGTCGGTTCGGTAGTTAAGTAGGTGTTACACCAACACCACACACATCAGTTACTAAAGGCAACATTGAAGAGCGATAAAACCTAGGAGCGCAACAAAGTACAAAATGGTTTGATTTGATTAATATAGGTGGTGGTTAGGATACCTTTTGTGAAAGTGTAAACACGAACATCTGTCAAAAACACAAACAATACATTAACACTAGATGGCAGTAAGCAGTAAATAATTAATTCATTAGCAATATACGTAATGAATTAAAGGCTCTTGAATAAAATCAAATGATCACATAAAAAACACACGTTTGGTATCACTATGAATACAAATAAGTTTAGTAGCAACGCATGTTTATTAGTTTTATTACTAACCCCTTGACATTATGAACTTACCAATGTTGATCGAATCCTGAGCCATAACATAAAACAATGTACCTGCTTATGTCTAAGTATTTAAGTATGTGCCTGATATAATCCCATTTACTTATGCCTTTCAAATCAGCTTGTAAACATGGAACTTATTAGTGTTGAATAAAAACTACGAGCGTCCCGGTACACTGCCATTCTACTACTGTCTGAACATGTAATCGTCGTGAAATAATGACGTCATCACAAACCACGTGGGTCTCAGCCATACCTACTCAATTTAATTAATTTTCTCCAAAGTTAAGTAGCTCATAGTATAACTAGCATTCTGAAAATGAAATGGTGAGCTTAAGGTATCTGTGTAGATAAGCATTTCGCTCTATATCAGCTATTTATAGATTCATGGACAGCCAGGCTAAGATCAATGTCAGATAGGAAGGTAGGTACTACTCACATAAGTGCATAATATTTTGACGTATGAGTGTTCTGCCTCTGAGTTGGTTCCGTACATCATAAATAATAATATTAGTTATGTACTATTTACAATCTCAAGAGGTACTTAATTCATGCAAATGTGTAAGTTTTTACAGTACGGTTGCCTGAAGTTGGAGCTTTAACACTTTTTTACTTATTTTTTCAAATTAACCAACCAGCAATCTTTGAAAGAATGAATAGTTGGTTTGTATGACAATTTATAATGTATTTAGGTAGTTAATTTACAAATTTGTTTATTTTCTCTATGTTACAAATGAATATGGAGTAACGATGAAATTACATTTCAGTATGTATCTAGCTTTAATTATTATTAGGTTCACTGTAGAGGTGTTTGTGCGTTGGTTCAAATTATATATTTTCAGATAATGAAAGTAAAACATCATATGTGCAATAAATTTTCTAAATACTATTTAATTGATGGTTACAGAACAGTTTAACAATTTTAGGCAGTAATGTAATGCGGACTGGTTTTACATCAAACTCTTCTTTATCAATTTCAATGACCACACCATCTTTTGGGCTTTCAGGGATCAACTCAATGGTTCTGGCCTTAACAGTTTCATTTTCAGATTCATTACCTTTCAGCCGGCTCCAACCTTCAGATACAAACTCTGTGTATGAATACATATTTTTTCCCAATACAACTTTTAAAGCTGGCTGGTCAGGGTTATTTTCTATATTTGGTGTTCTAATTATGAATTCAGAACTTTTGAAACAGAGTTCTTGCACATTCAGACATTCTGGATTCAAAGGTCTTTCTTCCTCTTTTGCTACTTTGACATTGGCTGGCATGAAGAATGACCAATGGGTTTTAATTTCTGGCCTCTTTGGTATGCAGTTGCTGCATCCTGAACAAGGAGGTGTGTACTTGATGGTGCCCCTGCAGTCCCAGGTTAGTGACTCCTTGTAGCCATTGAAGAGGAATGAAGCATAATCTCTCAAAGAGCCCACAAACCAGTATTTGTCCTTCCTTGCTAGAGTGTCTCTAAATGCTCCCCACTCAACTGAAGATAATGCAAAAATGGGCCGATTTGGTGGTTCATTGTCTTGTGCTATTGGTTCTATTTTCATAGCATCTTTCAAAGTGGTGTTTCCTTTGACAATAGCCATTGAAGCATCAATGAGTTGTTTGACTCGGTCTACTCCATCACCACCAGGGAACAGAGTGTTTCCAAATGTATTTGTTCGACCCAGTGGCAGCACTCCTAAGGGAAACTGATTTGCACCATCATTTCTTCTGAGTAAACCTGAAATTTTACAATATTTACATCAATTATTACTATCTATTAGTATAATGGTAACTTTATATACATATGCACCCAAAAATCATTACATGTTAAGAACCCAGGAGGTATTGGATGGACCAAGGCACAAGCTTAAGATAAACTAACTATGCCTATGTAAGACAATAAACAATGGAATCATAATTGTATAATACATATATTTACCAGTAACAGTTTCTGAAAGAGTTCCATCTCCGCCAGCCACTATGATGGCTTCTGTACCACTGAGTGACTCCATGACGTCCTTCGCATTACCCTCGGCCGTGGTTTGAATGACGTTCAGTTGCAACCCGGCCAGCTGGAGGATTGGTTCACAATATGTCTCAAAGTCTTGTTTAGCATTCCGCTTGTTTGCCACAGGGTTCAGGATGACGGTGACCAGCATGGGGCTCTGGTCCATGGGGATGAGAGCGTCGCCGTACTTGGCCGCTTCCTTGCAGGCCGCCCGCATGAGAATGTTGATGCTGTTGATTTATGATGTTAAAGGTTATTAAATGGCTACTAATCACGGTATTATCATGAAAAATATATTTATCTAGAATGTAGGGCATCCACAGAAGTTGGTTATCATAGAAAAACTTACTCATATTTTTCTTTTGCTTTATTAACAGCGTAACCAACGACGACTGCGGCGAATGTGGACTTTTTCCAATTATTACGGATCGTTTTACTGATCATTACTATTCGCTCCATTATTATCGTCTTTCTTCTTTCAAATTCTCATCACAAGCAATTCATTTTAGAGATAAAATATTTGTTTTATTTAATTTGATTTTTAGGTTATAAATGGGATCAATCAGCTGTTTATCGGATATCTGTCACTGTCATTGTCATTACTAGTCTGTGGCGGTGACATAGACAATGGCACGACATACGATACGATTTCTCAATACTCAGAATAAAGATGGTAGGGCATCGATACCAAAAAACCTCTGCATATAGTAAGCTAGATAAGGGTATTAATTTACTATTTAGGGCCTAGGGCCTAAGCCTAAGGTAAATTCCTGGAACCTATTTAGGGATTGTTATTGGAAAAGTACCGTATACGTTAATAAAGTGTAGGTACATACAATCAAGGTAGATTCGAACCCAACATTATCTCTAAGGTATTGGCACCAGCTTAATTACTTAGATAAGCAGATAGGATACCTGTTACCTGCTATACCTACCATCTTTTCGTTATGTACTAAAGAAATTAGCTACATACTTTCATGTTAAAATGTGGTATTGGTGTGTATTAGTTTTGGCCTCAATTACTTCTAGTGCAGCGTTTGGTAAGATCTTATTTATTAGCTTATTTATTTTATTAGCCGAGAATAGCTATTGAAATAGAATTATTATCTATAGAATGCTGTACAAGAAGTGTAAGTATGTATTACTATAACTCATACAGCATTTGACTGACGAAACATGAATAGAAAATCCTCTAAAGTTTCCAGAAACTCTCAACGAATCGCAGGCGGAATGGAGACAACCATCGAGAAGTATAATTTCATGGCTAACCTCATGTTCTCCGAAGACTTCTCCATCTACGATCATCAGTGCGGAGGGGCTCTGGTCAACCCACGCACCGTCTTGAGTGCTGCCCAGTGTTTCATGTAGGTACCTTACTACGTATCCATAAATTAAGCATAAGTAGGTATTTTTATATTTTCTCTTTATCCGTGGGATGAGGAAGAACGAGGTCAGAATGTTTAGTTGAACCTGATGGTGCTGTAACGATGGTCGCAGCTGACGTAATGAATGCCTCAGCTAAACTAATTAGTTAGGTGAATATTATTAACCAAGTATATAGTTAGGTACCTAATAAATACTTACATCTAGTACTACTACCGACTAAAAAATTTAAAAGACTAATCTAACAATCTCAATTTCAGCGGTCTACCCGCCGCCAGATGGCGTGTGCGTCTCGGCAGCACGGCCATCAACTCCGGCGGGTCTCTGCACCAGGTCAGCCGCATCACCCCGCACCCACAGTTCAGCATCTTCACCGCCGACCATGACATAGCGGTCGTGAGGCTGGCGGACCAGGCGGTCTACTCGCCGAGCGTTGGAGCGGCTTTCATTGCGGCTAGTAGCCTGGAGATTGAAGATGGAACGAAAGTTACCGCCTTGGGTTGGGGTAATCTTTCGGTAAGTCGTTTACAAAATTCTACAGACTAACTAGCTAACTACTTTTTAGATATCTAATAACTAGTTGAAGCTATGCTGTTGCACTTTTGCAGAATGATGGAGACAAACCAACAACACTCCAAGAGGTGGAACTAGATGTCTTCAACCAAGAATCGTGCTACGAACTCTATGAGCTTTTAAAATCCCAACCAGACTTCCTGACCTGGCCTTCAGTCACTCCTCAAATGATGTGTATAGGAGTTACGGATGTTGGGGGTAAAAGCACCTGCGCTGGAGATACTGGAAGCCCCGTGATGTATGGGGATAATATTGTAGTTGGTGTGGCCTCGTGGGGCAACCAATGTGGTGATTCTGAATACCCTAGTGTGGTCACGAGGGTCTCTAACTACACTGATTGGGTAGTTGAGAATGCGGTATGAGCGGCAAAAGTGACGCCTGTGCGAAGATTTAATAATTAATAATGTAGATAGTTAAATGCATCTACGAATTTGGTAATTAAAATAAAAACAATAAGAAATAATTTATAATTTACTTAAGTTATATTTTTTCTTATTACTACTTATCACTAAATTAAATACTGATAAAGTTTCTTCACGTTTTTGATTTTGGTAGAAGGAACGTGAGGACTCCACAAACTGGAACAAATAAAGTGGTTGTTATTTTTCAATAAGTACTTATAGGTACTTAACTATTTAGATATAAAATAACGAGATTTGGGTCCGAACGAATAGTGCCTACACTTAGTTACAGTACAGTTTTATTTTTAAATGTAGGTCTGTAGGTACATCATTTTAAAACCACACGTACCTATAGGGAAAATTTAAAATCCCATGATATCAATATGGTATTATGGAACAACAATAGATATCAACGCCTCCGTTGCAACTTTTGTCTTCGTCAACAGCCACTAGCTAGATATCGCAATAATTCTATGCAAGTACGTACGTATCAATAACCCGCCAAAGCCGTAGAAGGTGGACTCGCAGGAGTTGTTGATGAGCAGGCCGGCCACGTTGGTGCCCACCGCCGAGCCCAGCCGGCCCAGCATCATGCCCAGGCTCACTGCCATACCTCTGCAAATGTACACGATTCATCAGTAATGGTTCTGATTTATTTCCACCAGAGATGTGCTATGACACATTCCTATGGATGCGTTTGATATGCACCAATAACATATTGGTCCAAATAGCATAGCATTGGTGGAGCGGTGGGAACTGATTTGTTTCACAGTTTCACATCATCACAGCATAGGCGGGGCACATCTCTGGTGGAAGGCACCCTCAAAAGTCTCAAAACTAGCGGTGTCAGAGGCGGAGGTTGACTGCACGTTGACGTCGCGTCGACGTCATCGACTGCTGCGCTGTCTAACCGGACATTATTAATATCATAAGTTGGATCGTATGATTCAATATCAAGAACTCATTCAGGTATTTTGTTCACACAAACAAAAGCATTAAAAAAATCTCACCTCAAATGCGTCGGGAAAATTTCCACCGCGTACGCGTTAACCGGCCCAATGCCCAGCCCAGTGATCTGCAGAGACATCAGCAGTATCGCGAACACGATGTCCTTCGTAATAAAGTTGATCAGAATCATGAAGCCACCAAAGGTGAAGTAGATGAAGACCAACAGCGGCTTCTTGCCGACCAGCTTGATGGTGAGGGACAGGCTGACGGTGATGACGGCGCAGGCCATGCCCGCGATCGCGTTGATCAGGAAGATCGACTTTTCTATGGTGTCGTTGCATTCGAGTTCGACGGTCGTCTGTGAAAGGATGGATGTGGTGTTATATTGCCGATATACCACCATCTCTTTTCCTAATACGTTCAAATGCTTTTTGATACCATTTTTATTAACTAAAAATAGGAAAAGTGCAGGGCCTAAACTCATAGTGTACCACCAGATGTCATTTTAAATTCGCTACCGTTTATGATGAGAGTAATTGTTTGAACGTTTGTACACCACCACGTACAGGCACAAGCGTAGCGTGGGGCACCGTTCGGGCTGACTATCTTTGGCAAGTAGCTGATAGCGGCTGGATGAGGAAGGTTGAGGATAGAGTATTGTGGCAGCGGCGCTCCTCGGATGAGGCCTGTAGAATATGTCAATCTGAGGATGTTATTGGCGGATTACAAATATGTAACAATTGGTGACTGACCGAGTTGAGCCGCAGCCGGATGATCTGGCACGCCGTCATGGGTTCCTCGGTGGTCTCCGTCAGCACGCGGTTCAGCACGTCCGGCACCCACATGTTGATGCCGTTCAGACTGAAAGTGGAATAGGTAAGTGAAAATGGAGTAATAATTGCCAACTAATGGAATAATTTTACGATCGATCACTTAGCTTGCGAATAGATTCGAACTGTTTAAATAGCTTCAATTAACTAATACTTCAATACTTCTACTTTTTCTTATGATTTCCACACGGAGCATGCACCATTGGCCAGCTTTAACCATGGGGGTAAGCGCAAGACCGTTTTTATTATTATCATCATCATCATCATTATCAGCCCGTATCTGCCCACTGCTGGGTATAAGCCTCTTCCCTATCACGCTTTCTTTTTCGGTCCTGTGCGAGTCTAGTCCAGTGTCTACCGGCCACCTTAACAATGTCATCAGACCATCGGGCCGGCGGTCTGCCTATTCCTCGTTTGGCAGTTATTGGCCACCACTCTTATAATACAGGAGTAAATACATTTGTGTGAACTCACGTGGCGAATATCCCAAAGAGCAGGAACCCGTTGAGGCACAGCCACTTGAGGTAGGGCGGCCGCAGCACCGGCAGCGTCTGCAGCTGCAGCGAGTTGAGGAACCCGGTCGACTTCTGCTGCGCGTCGGACATCTTCAGCCTTTTCACCTGTAGAGAACGAACAAATTTCAAGTTAAAGACCTTATGGGGCTATGAGTTTTTGTGCTGGAAACAGAGCGAGAAAGGTTGTCGAGTCCTAAGTAGGCGTAGGTACTTACTTACTTACTTAAACGTCTGTTATTAACCGTGTTTAGGTGTTCGTTTCAAGTGATAACAATGAATGCAATATGCCATTTTATATTCGGTACCAAGCAATTTTAGCACAATCAGTAGATGCTTACTGGATAATTATCCGGAGAAGTCCTCTTATTCTGCGCGTACATAGTCCTCAGAACTTCCAGGGCTTCATCGCCCTTCCCCTGGGAGACGAGGAACTTGGGGCTCTCGGGGCCGAAGTACATGCACACACCGCAGATGACGAAGGGAGTGGCATAGAGCATGCCGAGCAGTCTCCACGCGCGGAAATTGTATGAGCCGAAGTTTGCAGAGAAGTCTAGTGGTAGGACGCCGTAGGCCAACACTGAAATTAGGAAATAAGTACATGAACAGGATGTTGTGGTAAATCACTTACATTAGTAGTGAGTTACAAAAACAGATAAGTATCACTTCTTCACGGCCAGTTAAAATCATTATCGATCTAAAGTAGTGATGCTGTCAATAACCTAGTTTTACCGGTAACCCACGAATCAGGATACAACGGTAACATGACACCCAAACGGCTCAGAAAACCATTTGAATGCACAGTTTGTAAAATCCCTGAAACCTTTCTTATGGTTGCAATAACGCTAAATAAATGTTAAACGAAGATTAATGTTATTCATTCATATGTTAGCTAAAGCGGTCCTTACACGGCACGAGCGCGGCGCCGGTCATCTGCAGCGCGTTGGTGAGCGACAGCGCCAGGTCGCGGTGCCGCGGCGGCAGCACCTCGCCGATGAACGCGTACGGGACCGCCGACGGGGCCGCCAGGCTGCGACACATACATAGCATAGTCATTATTACACTAGTACCGAAACGCTTGTGAACTAGCCAAGCACTAATGTTTTTCACTGACACCTGATACGCTTAAGATTATCATAATATAATAATTAGGTACTACGATCAAGCACTCTCGGATTTCCGGGGTCCCTTCGGGAAGTCATGAGTAACCTAGGTCGTTTACTGGGTTTCTGGCGGGAGCTTGGGTGGATTAACAGGTAGTCACCCGATAGGTATTTCACGCAAAATGGCACACCTTAGAAGCTAAATGCGAAAAATCTGCTCGCCATGATATATGGTCTACTGCTGCAAAAACAAAGTACAAAACAACCATTATCAATTAAGTAACCAGTATCATTACCAATTATGGTCTCATCATCATCAGCTAAGGCATAGACTAATGCTAACTAAGGTGCAGTACAAACATCCCGTGTAGAATAGGCCTTTATTGTTGACGAATTTGACAAAGATTCATCACACCAACTAACATTATCATGTTAACTAATCTTTGTTGTAGCATTTTTTTGATATCTAGCATTAAGTACTTATTGAAATATCTTTAGTACACATATAATAATATGAAGTACGCACTTATATGCATATTTACAGAGCTATAAACCAAGCCTATATTTTTGCGAATATTATGTGATAACGGTAATCCAAATTATGAAACATTTTGCGGCAATGATAAATTACACATTGTTTAAGGAAGCATACATAGAATACATACTCGATACTCGTATGTTGTTTTATGTACAAATTCGGAGCAATAACTTTATATAAGTCAAACTGTTATTTTTCAGAATTTCCAAAAGAAAACTTTGTAATTTTAAAGTGGGAGCTTGCAATAAAACAGCAACTATCAAAGAAGAAGAAGCCCTCACCTGATATTAGCCAGCAGCTTGCACAGCGTGAAGGTCACGAGGTCAGGCATGAAGGCGGCCAGATAGCTGAAGAATCCCACGCTCAGGCACGACGCCACCAGCGTGGGACGCCGCCCCCACATGTCCACCACGTAGCCCCACGGGTACGACGTTATCACTATCACTGCGGGAATAAGCTGGGTTAGTGCAATTGTTTTTATTTGGGAATAGAAGTTCCTAAGCTAGAGCGTATAATGACGTGCGATATACCTCGCTCGGGTGTAAATTATATGCTACCGTTCCGAGAATTTAACCCACATGATCTTCTGGTCAACTTTCTGAACGACTTTTCCCGAATTTTCCCAATAAATGAGTAGGTAGGGTAAGGTTACGTATATTGGACCGGCTCTTTGATTGGACCAGTGAAGTATACCGATCTGAAATCTCCCGTACAAAGTTTGATCCTAACTACTACCTACTAAGTACATAGATATGGAATTTAAGAACAAAAAAAAATTGAAGCTTGCTAGCTACCGGTCGGTGGGCAGTATCAATTTAACAATAGCGGATTGGCGGTATGTAACGACCAGGGTATACTTACGGAAATACGGCAAGGAAGCGACAACGCCTCTCTGTGAATCCGTCATGTCCAGGTCGCACTTGGCCGCCGGGAGTACATAGGCGTAGCCGATCACCTCCATGATGGAGGATATCAGCATGAGGGCAAACAACAGACCGTACTTCACGTTGTATAGGCCTACACCTGCAAGTGGGTTGAGGTGAAGGAGAGGGTTTGTGGTTATAGTTCATTCAAACATTGACGGTTAGTAACCTCTAGAGACCCCGAGACCTCATACGAGGACATAATGAGTAGACCCACGACAGGGTTCAGACAAAACAGCAGTTTGCAGCCGCAGAAATCTTAGAGTTGAGAATTTTTTGGTCTCTGGGTCTTAGGAGGGTAAGTTAAATAATTTCAATTTTCTTCAGATGGATTACTTTTGAATTACGATTGAACGACTTTTTATAAGTATCAATTAATGCTAAAAGTGTTTTCGTAGATCTTGGTGGCGTTTTTGTAAAAAAGAAAATTGATGGATCGTGTGTCTAATATTACAAGTGGTGAGAGCCTCTTATAAATTGAGTCCCTGAGACGGGGTTTGGCGCCTGGGCGCAGAATATAATATAGGTACTTAAATACTTAATAACAACAGCGTGGCGAGGGCGCAATAGACCGAACGACTAAATAAGAGCTTTCCGGATTTAAATTCTATGCTTTTAATTAAAAATGCGAAGAAATAAAAAAGTGAATAATAATAAATGATAGATATATATTTAGATATAATATTATGTATGTAAGTATGTGTAAGTATTTCAACTCCCAAAAAGATTCCCTCACTTCATTACAAGGTGAATATCACCAAGTGCATAGTTTAAGATGGCTTTTACTTGAAATTCATCACCATCCATCGCATTTTAGATGTTATAAAGCATTTTTTTAAAGCTTTCTTTTCACGCCTCTTTTTGGGCAAAAAAACATTTTATTACTTTCAGAGATATGTAATGAAAAATATTGTTTTCTGTTATGATGTAAGTAGTCTAGATAGTATGGTGGAATGGTGGTGTGTAAATGACATTTTATATTTATTAAAGTTAGACGCATAAGTATTTTATTTTCAAAATATTCATAAGCAATTACTATAAGTAATAATAATAATAAGTAGGTAATAATTTTTCGACTTACCTGCTATATTTAGAGCATCGTCTAGATCAGTTTCAAACTTTTCACCTTTCTCAACACTTTCAGTCACAGTATTTATCTTCTCAATTTTTTTCATGATTGATATTTTTTGACTCGCAGTAAAAGTTCACACTTTTTATAATTTTTACGAACACAGAACGAACGAACACTTAGCTTAGAGCATTGATAAGCTGTTCTTATCGGTTAAATAATAACGTATTACTAAATAAGTATAGCTCTATTTATATCCCATCACTTTAAAAAATAATGATATTTAACTTTAGTAATACTGAAATACCCCGTTGTAAGACGACTACGCGACAATCATAAGATTGTTAGATCAATAAATACTTAGAGGTCTATTGTAGCCATCACGTCAAATTGCACTGACTCAATATAATTTTATAATGCATAAAACAGTATTATCTCTGTATGTATAAAGATGGAAGATAAATACGTAATGTAAATCTGTTATACCGCTTATTATCATGTAGGTATTCTGCTTAATTATTATCTAAGAACCGACGTCAGAATGTGTCGACTACTTGTTACGGATACTTAGTTTTAAGTTAGGTATATAAGTTAGGTAAATAAGTTAGGTATTAAGTTTTGATTTGTTAGTTATATTTTATTGATTTAATGCGATAGCAGACCGTGCAGAACATGCGGCGAAAACTGGGAATATGAAGGAGCTGTACAAGACTACCAAAGAACTGTGTACCAAAAAATGTTCAGGAGGGCAGAAACCGCTGAAAGATAAATGTGGTAATACTCTTACAACTACAGAAGCCCAACTATTAAGATGGAAAGAGCATTTTGAAGACATTTTCAAGACAGCGGTTTCCTCACAAACCAACTATGTAGACCAGCATTCTGAAAATCCCCTTGACATCAACACCAGCCCCCCGAGTTGCACCGAAATTCGCGCAGCTATAATAAGCTTAAAAAACGGTAAAGCCCCTGGTAATGACAACGTCCCCCCAGAAGTCCTAAAAGCCGACCTAGCAATGTCGTGTAACCTTTTGTTTCCCCTACTTAAAAGAATCTGGGAGTCAGAAGAAATACCGAGGGAATGGAAAGAGGGATACATTGTCAAAGTACCGAAAAAGGGAAGCATGTCAGACTGTAACAACT
Organism: Plutella xylostella; assembly: GCF_932276165.1. NCBI lineage: Eukaryota > Metazoa > Arthropoda > Insecta > Lepidoptera > Plutellidae > Plutella > Plutella xylostella. Next base: position 5,187,717 of record NC_063992.1, on the reverse strand, counting down.
ATCGGGGAATCAGCTTACTGCCGATGTGCTCCAAAATTCTAGCGAAAATCCTGCTACAGCGTATGGCGACGGTGATGGAACCAAAATTCAGAGATGAACAAGGAGGCTTCCGGGTAAACCGCTCCTGTACGGACCAAATAAATGTCTTGCGTATAGTGATTGAACAATGCAGAGAGATGCAAAACGAAGTCTATGCTCTGTTTGTAGATTTTGAAAAAGCGTTCGACACTATACAATGGGATACTATGTGGAAAGTACTTCGACAGAAGGGCGTACCAGGGAAAATTATAAATCTGGTCCGAAACTTGTATGTTGGCTCCACGTGCAGAGTGATACATCGTGGACAGCTGTCTGAAGCTATAAATGTATCTGCTGGAGTTAAACAGGGATGCCTTATGTCACCGTTCCTCTTTCTTGTCGTAATAGACGAAGTGATGCGCAGAGTGGTTAAAGATAAGGAAAGAGGCATACCTTGGCGCCCAAACCGTGACCTCGAAGACATTGATTATGCCGACGACCTATGCTTACTATCCGCAAGCCGGGAGGATCTACAGCAAAAGACCTTGGACTTAGTCACAATATCTGCCGAATATGGAATGCGTGTCAACGTGTATAAGACCAAAGATATGCGAATAAACACAGACGACATAGAACCCATTCAGATTAATGGCAAGAACATAGAACAAGTGGAAAAATTCTGCTATCTCGGTAGCATGATAGATCACAACGGAGGCACGGATATTGACGTCGAGGCGAGAATCAACAAGGCACGAGCAGTGTTCGGACAACTGAAGAACTTCTGGCGTTCCAAGAACATCAACCGTAACACCAAAATCAGGATCTTTAACTCCAACGTAAAAACTGTCCTCTTATACGGGTGCGAGACTTGGTTTGTGCGTAAAGATATTTCCCACAAGCTTCAAGTTTTTATAAACAAGTGCTTGCGACAAATTCTGGGAATATTTTGGCCACGAACCATCAGAAATGAAGACCTTTGGACTCTCACAAACCAGAGACCTACGCATTTAGAGATCCTCGATCGAAAATGGCGCTGGATAGGTCATTCGTTGCGGCAGGAGGACTCTCGCCTCACAAAGCAGGCCCTAGTGTTTGCCCCGCAAGGAAAAAGAAGGATAGGGCGCCCAAGAATCACTTGGATAAGGACATTAGCCCAGGAGATCAAGTCGATCAACATGAGCTGGCCAGAAGTTGTGGCTGCTGCCTCTGATCGTCAGAAGTGGAAAGCTGTAGTTGCGGCCCTATGCTCCACTAGGAGTTAAAGGACTTAAGAAGAAGAAGAAGAAGATTTTATTGATTATTGACTCAGTTTACCTACCATTATTGTTGTAATAAACGTTTAGGTACTGAAAATAAATATATGTATAATAAAGAAGTATTATTTTGAGTTTATGTTATGAAAGAATTCTTTATGTTATTGTTACGATTGTTACCTACTGTTTTATATTTTATTAAAAGGAATGTTTAGTTTTAAGAAGAACTATGTAATATTATGTTAATCTTTTTAACTCAATAAACTATGGTGCGGGGGCGCGCTGCCGCGCTAGCATATAAATGGGTGGTACGCCGTAAGCGGCACCTCACTTCGACTCCAGCCGCCCACGCAGCAACAACTGAAGAAATCGAGCATTTTCACTGAATAGGAATTACCCCTAATCCCTCTCAGTTAATGGTCCTACGACGTCGGATCCTGTTGAAAAAGGAACCTGTGAAGAAAGAAAATTGCTGCCTAAGCGTGGGTGGCTGGTTTTACCTACTGTTCCCGAACGAAGAGGGGTCAACGAGCACGGCACCTTGGGGGTCCCAGGGCGACTGTTGGAGGCTGTGCGGACCATTGGGTCAGCCTTCAGCGAGCTGCGGCCTTTTGAAGACACCAGGGGGGACCAGTGAAGCTCAACAACACTTACAAACGATTTTTGTTTCTACACGCGCTAGTCGCGGCTCGCGTTGTCACCTTGCGGTGTTAAACGACTCGTGAGTAAACGCCTTCGGGCGGGAGTGACGTACGGACGACGTTACCAGTTGCCTTTTTCAAGGCGACTGTACAGTTCGGCCGAGCCTGTCAAGGTGTGCGAATCCTAGCGGAGGCCCTCTCAGTAGGCACAGCTGACATTGCGGGACATTCCCCCCCGTAATTAGCACTCCGACTAGGCGTATCACCCTCTCACGGTCGGTACCTTACCTTTACCTATCCCGCACGATCCATTCTCCGCTAGAGTAACCCTCGAACGGAGCTGCTAGGGTGTTAGGGACCGTTAGGGCTGGAAGAGCGAAAATCCGAAGACTCCCCCGACTGCAAGATGAGTACTACACGTGAAACAAGAAGAAAAGCGCAAGTCAGAGAGAATGAGAAAAATACTGACGTTGAAAGCGCAGGAAGATTAAGGCCACAAGCGGCCGAAGAAAGAAGCATAATAAACGCACAAGTGAGAGAGAATAAGAACAATACTCACGTTGAATGTGCAAGGTCACAAGCGACCAAAGGCTCGACAAGTACCGAGCAAACTTCAAGCACGGAGCGGACGACAAGTACAGAGCAGACAACAAGTACAGAGCGAACAGCAAGTACAGAGCAATCTGCGAGCACCAAGCACACGTCTAGCACCGAGCGAACAGCGAGCACGAAACCGAGCACTCAAGCAAGGAGTGCGAGAGAGAAAGCGAATAGCACTAATATGCACGAAGTGAGACAGAGAGATTCTTCATTAGGTACGGTGGTTAACCGTGCGGTTAATAAGAAGCCGGGCTCCCGAGCATCTTCGTCATCTAGCAAGAAGCGTGCCTTTCTCGAGGCGCGTCTCGAGTTGGAGAAGCGAGAGAAAGAAAAAGCAGAGGCCGCCGCGGCACTAGCCAGAACGAGAATGGAGCTGATAGAACTGGAAGAGCGAGACTCAAGCGACCTGAGCGACATAGAGGGCAACGATGACCTAGTTTCTCAGTGGGTGCACAAGTCCATCCAGTCCAAGCCGGTCTCCGAGGCAGTACGCACGAATCATCATGAAGACTACTTCGAGCCACGGAGGAAGGAGCGGCAGAGTGACGCCGCCGTCCTTGCGAGCGCTATCGCAGACGCAATGAAAAGCGTGACTCGATCGGCGCCGACTACAGCGCCACGATACATAAACGAACTACACCGTTTCGACGGAAACCCCGGCGAATGGATTCCGTTCCGCGCCACATACGAAGATACCGAAAAATACTTCAGCGAATCAGAAAATATCGCTAGATTAAGAAAATCCCTGTTCGGTCAAGCACGAGACGCCGTGAAGTCACTATTATACACGAACGCACCGCCTCAAGAGATACTCAAGTCATTAGAGCGACGATTTGGAAAGCCACTGCATCTTATCAAAAGTGAGATAGCGGCGATCAACAGAATACCGCCTATGACTGCCGACATCAAGGGCATTGGCGTGTTTGCGAGTACCGTGGCCAACAGCGTGAACACTATCAAACAACTGAATAGAACGGACTACCTATACTCGAACGACGTGTCCGAGAGAATAATCGACAAAATGAATATGATGGTTAAATTCCGATGGTACGAATACTGGTCATTAAATGATCAGCAACCTATTTTATTGGCGCTATCGGCATTCTTAAATAGAACAGCGGACCAATTCGAAGCATATGATTGCACGCCGACTACCTACAAGTCATTTCAACCGAGGGAAGCATTCAAAGGAAAACCACGACGTAATATGGTACACGCAACTCGGGAAGAAAGCGAATACAGCGGCGACGAATCATCTACCTACTCATACAGCGAGGAAGAAGAAGACAGCGAAACAGAGATAGTAGCTACTGCCACCCACGAGACACTGAAGTGCAAACTATGCGGAAAAGACGGGCACACGTTAATTAAATGCCCTCAGTACGAGAAAGCAAGCACTCAAGAAAGATGGGAAATAGTGAAGAGAATCAAAGTATGTTTCCGCTGCCTGAGACAAAATCATCGTAGCCCGACCTGCCGGGCCAAGCCATGCGGCAAAGACAACTGTCCGGGACGACACCACGTGACACTGCACCGTGACAAACCGAAACCCGTCGAAAAAGATGACGCCAACAAGATCGTATCCGTGAACCACATAAGCGCGACGCGTGCATACCTAAAGATAGTTCCAGTGGAGATATCTGGACCACAGGGCACCACGAGAGTCACCGCACTGATGGATGAAGGATCAACCGTAACCCTCTTGTTAAACGAAGTCGCTGATAAAATCAGAGCGCAAGGACCCACCGAAGAGCTATCTATCGAAGGAGTGGGCGGCCGCCGCATGAAAAGCACCGATTCAATGCGTTTAAAATTACGCATAAAAGGCCAGTTCACACGCGAATATCACGATATGGACACCCTGACGATCGGACAACTGAACCTCGCCACACAAGCCGTCTATAAAGAAGACTTAGAAAACTGCCCACACTTGGCATGTATAGCGGATCAGCTGACATACGACCGAGAGCGGCCTAGTCTATTAATAGGACAGGACAACTGGCACTTAATCGTGTCTCGCGAGTTAAAGGCAGGAAAAACGACGAAACCTGTAGCCTCACTTACCAAGCTAGGGTGGGTGCTACACGGGTGTCATAGCCATGAAGCGAAACCGGTCAAGTTCGTGAACCACATACACAGTCAGAGCGAAGAAAAAATCGAAACGTTGATAAAGGAGCATTTCAGTCTCGATTCGTTAGGCATCTCGCCTAAACGACCGGCCAGCGACCCCGAGCAACGAGCACTTATGTTGTTAGACAAAACTACGAAACGTCTACCTGAGGGAAGGTTCGAATGCGGGCTGCTATGGCGCAAAGATGACGAAATCATGCCAAACAACAAGGAGAGCGCACTACGCCGACTGAAAGGCATCGAACGTAAAATGAAAAAGGATGAAGCATTCAAAATAAGCTACAAAAAACAAATAGACAACTTACTAGCAAGCGGATACGCCGAACCGGTCACAAGCGCACCCACTACGCCGAGAGCTTGGTATTTACCACATTTCGCCGTAGTACACCCACAGAAGAGCAAGATGCGACTGGTATTCGATGCAGCCGACCGATCACACGGCAAGAGCCTGAACGACGCATTATTAAGTGGGCCAGACTTGCTACAGTCCTTATTTGGCGTCTTGATACGCTTCAGAGAGGGACCTATAGCCGTCGCAGCCGACATAAAAGAAATGTTCCTCAGAGTAGCCATGCGAGAAGAGGACCGCGATAGTCTACGCTTTTTATGGCGCGAGAAAGAGACGGAAGAGCCACGAGAGTACCGTATGAAAGCACTCATATTCGGCGCGTCATCGTCCCCCTGCTCGGCGATATATGTGAAAAATAAGAACGCGAAAGAGTTCGAAAACACGCACCCAGAAGCCGTACGCGCCATTGAACGATGCCACTATATGGATGACTACCTACAGAGTTTCAAAACCGAAGCGGAGGCACAAAAAACCGCTCAAGAAGTAGATCAGATCCACAAACACGGCGGTTTCGAGTTACGCGGCTGGGCAAGCAACCGATCAACCGTTATACAACAATTACAGACGGTTAAACCCGAAGAACAGGTTAAAATCGGTCAAGACGGACAAACAGAGAAAACACTCGGAATGTTATGGAACATCGGTAAAGATACACTTCAATACACACTGAACTTGAGAAACACGCCCCGTGACGTCATCGATGGCACACGCCCGCCTACGAAGCGTCAAGTTACGAGCGCCGTCATGTCAGTGTTCGACCCGCTAAACATAGCCACGCCCGTCCTCATACAAGGCAAGAAGTTAATTCAACACTTGTGGCGTGAAGGAATTAGCTGGGATGAAGAGATACCCGAACGATACATAGCCGACTGGAAAGAATGGATACAAGGCCTAGAACAGCTGCAGAGCCTTCACATCCCTCGTTGCACATTTTCTTGTGACGAGGGGGAGATGCACACATTCGTAGACGCCAGCGAAACTACATATGCTGCGGCTACCTACTGGAGGACGACTCAAGATGGAATACCTACCGTGAGACTGGTCGCCGCAAAAGCACGCGTAGCGCCACTGAAAATAACTTCAATACCGAGACTAGAATTGCAAGCCGCGCTACTGGGCTGCCGACTAGCATCCAACGTAGAGAACGAAAATTCAGCAAAAGTCACGAGGAAATACTATTGGTCCGACTCACGAACAGTGTTAGCGTGGATAAAATCAGACCCGCGCACTTTCAAACCGTTCGTGGCACACAGACTGGCGGAAATCGAAGAGCTAAGCAAAACCACCGAATGGAGATGGGTGCCGACTAACGAAAACGTAGCCGATGACGCCACACGACGAGCGCCTCGAGAATTCGACCCCAATCACCGTTGGTTCAACGGCCCAGCCTTCCTGAAAAACCCACCGACTAAGTGGCCAGTGGACCGGAGCGAGCCCTCGCCCGTCCCAGCGGAAGAAAATAAAAAGACTGTCGCAGCGATAAAAGTCGTACATACAGAAATACCTAACCCACAGAGATTCTCCAAATGGACACGCTTACTGAGAGCCACTGCACGCCTATTACAGTGTGTCGACGTGTTCAAGCAACTCCTGAAACGTGAAAAGGTCACCGCAATCAAGCGCACCGTGAAAGACAGTACGTGGCGAAAATACGATAAAAAGAAACAATCACGCCCGTCACCGCTCACCGCGCCCGCGTTAACCCACCGTACCTACCTACCTATTCAGCCTGAATACCTACAATCGGCTGAAAATCTGCTCATAAAAACAGTGCAAAGAGAAAGCTTCAACAACGAAATAAAGTGCATAACAAATAACAAACCACTAGAAAAAGACTCTCGCTTGAAGCGATTATCACTGAAAATCGCTGAAGATATCCTGAAACTGGACACGAGAATATGTGCCGCCAACTGCATAAGTGACACATATAAACACCCCGTAGTGCTAGACGGAAGACACAGAATAACAAAGTTGCTCGTCGCTCATTACCACAGCAAGTTCAATCATGGCAACATTCACACCATAATGAATGAGATTCGCCAAAAGTATTACATAACTTCGCTCAGAGCTATAGTCAAGACCACCGCTCGAGAGTGCCAATGGTGCAGAACCCACAAAACTGCGCCACTGACGGCACCAATCGGTGATTTACCCGCTGAAAGGTTAACCCCGTACCAGCCGCCGTTCACATACACGGCCGTCGACTACTTCGGTCCGCTAACCATTACAGTGGGCCGAAAGACTGCCACCTCATTGACCGCCAACGACATGATACTCACACTAAGAAGATTCGCGGCGAGGCGAGGCATGTGCTCTGTACTCTACAGTGATAACGGCGGAAACTTCGTACGTGCAAACTCAGAACTGAAAACTGAATTCGAGAAACTGAAAGACCTAGCTGGCGAAAAAGGCATAAAGTGGAAATTCATACTGCCCGGAGCTCCTCATATGGGCGGTACGTGGGAACGATTGGTCCGCACAGTAAAAACCGCACTGTACGCGACCCTGAAAGAAAGACAACCACGTGAAGAAGTGTTACACACACTGTTATTAGAGGCTGAACATCTGGTTAACTCACGACCACTAACACCACCAAGCCTAGATCCAAATGAAGAAGAGAGCTTAACGCCTAACCACTTTTTAATTGGCCGATCGAACGGTTGTCCACGCATCGGCGATTTCGATGAAAACACCTTGATAGGTACACCCACGTGGAGAACAGTGCAATACCTTACTGACACGTTCTGGAACCGCTGGCTGAAAGAATACTTACCTACACTGTCACCGAGGCCGAACACTGAAAACCATCCTGAAAACCTGAAACCCGGTGACATTGTGTTGATAGTCGACTCGAACTTACCAAGAGGAGTCTGGCCTAGAGGCGAAATAATGACTATACACCCAGGCCCAGATGGCAGGACGAGAATCGTAGATGTCCGAACAGTTGCTGGAACGCTGAGAAGACCCATAACAAGACTCGTGAAGATCACCTGAAAAGGAAGTACCGTCTCATACGTGTGGTGCTCAGTACTCATCTTCGCACGAGGGGGAGAACTGTTACGGATACTTAGTTTTAAGTTAGGTATTAAGTTTTGATTTGTTAGTTATATTTTATTGATTATTGACTCAGTTTACCTACCATTATTGTTGTAATAAACGTTTAGGTACTGAAAATAAATATATGTATAATAAAGAAGTATTATTTTGAGTTTATGTTATGAAAGAATTCTTTATGTTATTGTTACGATTGTTACCTACTGTTTTATATTTTATTAAAAGGAATGTTTAGTTTTAAGAAGAACTATGTAATATTATGTTAAGCTTTTTAACTCAATAAACTATGGTGCGGGGGCGCGCTGCCGCGCTAGCATATAAATGGGTGGTACGCCGTAAGCGGCACCTCACTTCGACTCCAGCCGCCCACGCAGCAACAACTGAAGAAATCGAGCATTTTCACTGAATAGGAATTACCCCTAATCCCTCTCACTACTGAGCTATAAATGGACACCACTCTTAACTATTTTAACTAAGTATTTGGTTAAGCTTAAAAACATAATTCATTTTGTTTGTTATGTAAATAACAATAATAAAGTGAGATAAATGTCAGTATAAGAGAATCGACTAAGTATTTCATGTATGTACCAAAATAGCGATGGCCTTGCTCTTGCTCTGAAGTCAATTTTATGTTATTGTTATTTGGAGTTAATTACAGCTAAGTATTCAAAATAACCAAAATACTGAATGTAGCTTTATTATATCGGGTAATCTTGGAATGGCAACAGGAGCACTGATAAAATTTGACACTGTTGACTCACACTTCACAAGGGAGACTTCGTTTTCTGTTTCTATTCTATTTTGTCTATTGAAAACACATGAGATCTTCTGCTACAATTGCATTTCTTAACATGTCTAACTCTATAAGACCTTCGTTTACATGATATGATGGTCTGCTTGAAAAGGGCTTGTTGCTGAGCCATAGCGTCTATTTCGTTCTTTAGAGACATTATAATATTTTGTAGCGGCAAGAGTTGGTCTTCATAAACTAAGCTTAGAGTTTTGTTAAGTTTTTCGGATGTCAAGCGCGTCCCGTGGGGGAAATCGGATGCTTCTGATTCAGCCAAGTCGCGCTCTAAAAAGTATGAAAAGATAAATCATGTTCAGAGCATCTGTTGCCATACAATCATGCAAACATAATGAAGTAACTTATGTACTTAAGAGAAAATTATGCTCATGAATCTATGATTGACCCTTTTGATCGGTAAAGTAAAATTACATAACTACTATTTTTTTTCTAAACATTGTAGGTACAGTAGGTATTTACTGATTTTAGAAAAAAATAAGATTGTTTTTTTTCTTTCCAAAATTGAAAAGGATTAAGTCCACACTCCAGCAATGCGGAAATGTGCAGAAATGTCTAAAACGGAGATGATAAATTATATAACCCCCTTATTCATAAAAAGTTACTGGACGCCTTCGCTATTGAACTGTTCTGTCACTCTCTAACAGAGAAATTTGTTCTTTGACAGAGAGGGACAAAATAGTTGTAGAATAGCTATAGCGTCCACTAACCTTTTTATGAATAAGGGGGTAAGTATATGTTTTTCAGGTCGGGTGAACCCTCGTTCGGTGGGTTAGAGCCACAAAGCAAACACATAGTAGAGCTGTTGTAAGCAACGTAGCCGTGACGTAGCCAAGTTCGACCTGTCGTCACACGGTCTGTAGTTCAGTTACTCCACGCTTGGGGTGCTGACATCAGTGCGTGACAGGTCCCGAGCTTGAGCGGTACAATTGAGTCTTGAAATGATTTTATTTTACGTGTTTCTCGATCAAAATGAAGTCGTTGCATTGTTGGATGTAAGAGCTACAGTGATGATAGAAGATTTGTGGACGAAAGCAAAGTATATTTTCACGCGTAGTAATATTTTAAATTATATTTTATTTTACTTCTAGAATATTCTAAATTGCTGGAAGCGCCATCTTGTGTCAAAAAGAAATACTAGTAAGGGATGTACTCAGGCCGGACGCCGCCCGTAAAAAAATAAATAGGGGGCGTTATGTTTATTATGAATTAAATATTTAGTTTTTCTTAGATTTCCTGACACTGCATTGAAGCAGCAATGAATTAAACTAATCCACAGGCTGAGTCCAACAAAATACAGCAAAGTATGTTCTCTACATTTTAATGCGGAGGACATACCTACTAAACACGAAAATAAGGTTTGAAAAAAATAAGAGAAGGCGCTTACCCTAACATTCCATCACAAGAAAAGCTAACTTAAATTAATTACTAAAACCATCGATGTTGAAAAAAGGCAGAAGGAATCTCGCTAACTAAACACTGAGGCACAACAATGGCGGCGATATGGGAGTGTGTGGGTGCGTCGTGATTATGATTATCAGCCATAAATGAGGATTGGCTCCATTCACTAAATGCACATATCCAAGAACAGACACCTTTATTTAATCATATCACACACCTCTCCAAAGAAATTATAGAGAAATATATAAATATTAGATTCAGGCATATTGCTACTTCCAAACACAACAGTCACAAAGCGACAGCATTTTAATAAGACTGTTCTTTTTACAGGTGATTAATATTATACCTGATTTTAATCACATGAATATCCGAAATGAAAACGATTCCGTGTTTGGAGGGCACGTTGAGCTGTCGATCCCGCCATCTGGTGTTTTGGTCCGTACTCACATACGGTATTACTCGATCGAGCTAAACTGTCGAGTATAATATAACCCATGGCATGGACTTTCGTCCACCCACTCAGCTTTGATTTATCGAGCGGGGCGCGTCGTTTAGTATTCACATACACATATTTCGAGCGGCTTCGAGAAGGTTCGACGAAAATTACTTTCATTTAATTCCATCGGGCCGGCTCGGCGCGAGCCTTCGAGCTGTTTTTTGAGCTGAGTTTTGCGGTCCATACGTAGATTTTTACTCAACTTCGAGTAAAACTATTGAGTAATAACGATAGTGAGTACTGTCCATTTAATTAACAATAAGTGTTAATATATAAATAGTAAAAAAGTTAACTGTTAAATAGGTAACTATTTAATAAACAAAACATATTAAAATATTTTTTTCATGTTTCCCTTTTCTCATACTGTATTTAATTCTGACCATTTAGCGCCCCATTTTATATTATGCCTTAGTCCGTCCCTGTCTACCAGTTCGCAATGACAAATAAATTTGAAATACATTACGTCATTTATTCTTCTTTGGCCTTCAGATATCATATGAGCTACGCAATGTATAACCACAGAGGCTACTTTTTCTACTTGAACTTAGATGGCGTTAACCTGAGCTTTACATAAAAGTTCATCTACTTGAACTAAGATGGAGTTCGCGTCCCGCACCCCCGCGCACCTCAGCCTTCAACCCCAATTAGTGGCTTCATCTCATCCTATATAGAAAACGAAATATGGCAGCTCTACTTTGTATTTGCTTTGTGGTTAGAGCATTATGGAAAATTGGAGTTATGCAAGTCATCCGTCACTCGGTGCTACAAGTCCTTCCAAGTCCAAGTCCAGGCTCAACTGACATGGACATGACCACTTGTCCACTTCCATAGCGCCATACAAAAATATAGCACCATATTTTATATTATTATCCGCAGCGACTTTCTCTGGGCGAGTCGAGACTCGAGATATAGGTAAATAACGAAATTCTATTGTTAAGTTATTAGTAAATTACAACTTACTTAATTCATTTTCGGTATTACGTGTACTAAGCGTCAGACTAGATCCCTCCTTTGCATTTTTCAACGATTTTCCTTTCATAGCAATATTTAAGAATATGTCACTGTCTTCGTCAATTGGTATTTGCATTGTAGTATTTGCCTGTACCTTAGCATTTATGGTTGTAATAATATCATCCTTGAATCTTACAAAATCTTTTTTACTGTCCACACTTTTAAAAATCAATTGATTTTGGGAATCACGATACCTTTGAAACCTAATATCAACGACCACAAATTTATTACTAATGTTATCTGAAACAATTCAGTTAGTACTTAGTCAAATTAAGTTTTTTTTAAATAACATTATTAGTATTTAAGTAATATTATTGATTCCTAATCAATCAGGTATATAGCAAAATTTCTTTTTAACTTTAATAAACGGCTAACCTTTTTCCTGATATAAATCAGCAATCGGCAAATTATTGTCTTCATTAAATTTATCAACAGATATCTTTATGTCAGGAAGTGATGGAGTACGTTCGTTGTCATCGTTATTTAAAAGTTTGCTTGATGAATATTTGGGTGCATGTTTCTGATTCGGAGATTCTGTCTGCGATTAAAACATTATAGGTATCTACGTATTGGTTGAGTTGATAAAAATATTAATGTACTTACTGTTTTGTAACAGAGCTGTTACTTACTTTCATAATTTCACGCTCTCTACTTAATCCTGAAGTAACATTGATATCATAAGCATCCACCACTGGTTTGCTGTTTATAGTATTCATATTATTAATATCATCACCGATACCATTGTTTATATTAGTTACAAAACTATTTTCACTGCTGGATCCTTTATTTGAATTGTTATCTGAAGTCATTGTGTTACTTTCTTTTTTAGTGAATCGAGTATTGTCATCTATCTTATTTGTTTCAATAGAGTCTTCAACTGGTGATTCATCAAATACTTTGTCTAATTCCAACGGACCTTCATATTTATTTATTGTATTGTTTCCATGTTTAGTGAATTTTGTATTGTTTTCTTGTTCATTTGTTTTTTCATCTAAAATATGAATAGAGTCTTCAACTGGTGATTCATCAAATACTTTGTCTAATTCCAACGGACCTTCATATTCATTTTTGGTTCTTTTATCAGCAGTTTTATCTATGCCATCTGGATTTTGGTATAATGTTTTTGAGTTATTATGATAATTTTGCGTATCTTCATTTGAAATATCAATATGTTTATCATGCATGTGTGAGTTCATAGAATTATCTTTATTGATATTTTCACTCACTGCTAGTGAATTGTGAGTACTTTCAGTTGTTTCAGTATTTTTTTGTTGTCTATCATCATGTAAATCAATGTATGCGATATCATTAATTATTTTAGAATTTTCGGATTCACTTTTGAGAGATGGATATATTATAGCAGGTTTCAGGTTTATGATACTATCTTTTGCTGCTGATGAATCATTATTTTCGAGTGGAATATCATGCAATAACTTATTAACATCAGGTTTTTGGGTTTGTATTTCTATAGTGTTTTCATTTGAATCACGAGATGATGGTTTATTCGTTGTCTCCTTCTTACTAAATTGATTTTTGACGATAAATGAATCTTGAGCTAATGGTTTGTATTCATCACTGTTCTCTCCATTTCCATTTCTTGAAGGGAAATAGTTTTTTCCTGATTCATGATGTGCTAACATTAGTTTGTCAGGCCTCTTTATGTATTTAATGGCTTTATTAGAAAATTCATTTTCACTTGAAGTTAATGGAGTAGGAGGATAAGTTATTAAGTTATTTGAAAAAACCTCATCTACATGTGTTTTTTTTGATCCTTTGAAAGTTTCCAACTTATTAGAATTTCGATCTATAGATGATGCTTTGCTGTTAAGATCTACATGGCCCTTGTTTAAAATACCATCACTAGCAGGAAGTTTTTCTTCGATCATTGTTTTGTTTTTACCTACATAATTTGCAGAAATTTCTTCCTTTTTCGAATATGGGTATGAATCCTCATTAAATGGCGGATCTAAGCAGCCTCCTGAAATAGTTAATTTTTTATTAAGTCTTACATACTTTTTATTAATAAAATACATGCTTACTTAATAGAAATCCTTACCGGGTTTGCATTTTCCTAAAATTCCTTTATAGACTTTTTTTGTACCATTAGTTCTTGTTTCATTTTTATTACTTGGTTTGAATAGGCTGCTAAATGAATATTTATTTTTTCTTGAATTTTCTCTTGCCACTTCTGAACCACCCATAGTAAGATCAAATGATACAATAGTCTGATTACTTTTCACTAACTTTAGTTTCTCCGTATTATTAAACGTACAAAACTTAGATATTTCTACAGAAGCTGGTTTACGTGAAGAAGTAATTCTTTTACGAACTTTTACTTTAAATTTCAATGGCTTCGAAGTTGAAGTTTTCTACTGACTTCTATAGATTCTTGTGGGTTTTTTTCAACTGCAAAACTCATGTCCTTAATTTGTTCATCAATTTCAAATTGGTTAGACATTTTTTTAAATCCGTATTAGGTACTTTCCGACTCATTTATTGATTTCTGTAATTATTATTATTTATAACAAACATATTGGGTGTTAGAAAAAGTAGTATTACTAGGTACTATTAGTCGAAGGAGTGTCACTGAGGTGATCAAACTGATCATTATCATGTTATTCGATGACTTATTCATATAATTATTAAGATTAAATAGACAATAGAAACCAACGTATATTAGAACACTACAAGAAAAAAAAAGATAATTTTAAAGAAGAATAAGTTTTATATACTAAAATTATGTTGTTATTAAAATATAACTAAAAGTAGTAGTAGGTATATTAGCCTTCATTATAAACAACATTTAAACAAATGCGATTGGTCGTTGTAGAAAATCTCATAAGGGATTTTTCATTGAATTTATTATTGTTTATGTTGCATGCTTTAATCCTTTTTTCGTCTGCCAATTTTTCCATTTTCTTTTTAAGTTTCTTACTCTCAGTATTGCATTTTGCTACGATTTCATTAAGTGTACGGTTGAATGGCATTATTTCATTTTTCATGTAGTTCACCAGCAGCTCAATGCGAAATGGAACATTATCGTTCATTTTGTAACTGGTTGCTCTTATTGTATCACTAAAAATATCATTTAAATAACTTATGTGTTGGTGGTGTAGTTTATCATTCTGCGAAACTGAGTTAAGAGTATTTTCATGAATAGGTGAAAGTAATGTAGGTTTCCTATATCTATTTGTATTGAGTTCCAATTTGAATGCTTCTTTATCGATTTTTGTTATTTTCAAGTCAGGATGAAGACATTTATTTGACGCTCTTTCATGAAAATCTCCATTGTCTCTAGTTCTTTGTTCTGTATTTTCACAAACTCTAGGATTCATAACAGTATTAGGAATAATGGTTTCAAGTAATAATTCTGAAAGATACAACACATTGATCATTTATATGTATATTATTAATTATTATTTTCTGATTTATCGTTTTCTGTCAACTTTATTGAAACATTTAACCACCTTGGTTTTGAATGTCAGGTTCGCAAAGCAATGTTCTGTTTTCATCAGGCTTTGTGATTTTTTTATCGTCATCTTTATCTATTAAAGCCAAAATGTTGTTGTTACTTAGTGCCACTAGTTGTTTCATTAATTTGGTATTGCACTTTATGTTTTCCAATAAGAAATTATTACTCAAGAGTCTATTAGATTGGTCATTTGTATCTGTATGAAGGAGATCCACGCAAGAATGGTATACTTTATCCAATTGTTCATTTTTGATATAATCTTGTGATAGGCATTTCTTAATTATTATCTTGTACATAATTGGGATATTAAATTCAATTTCTTCGTCATTATTACTCCAGTCAATTTTGTCCAAGTTTGTTATTTGTGATATTTCAGGTAAGACCTCAATGTAACAGTTTGAGTCGAATTGTAACTGTTTTATGAGCGGATGAAATTTTATGTGAAGAGCGGCAGAGTCCATGTTAAACGATTATTATTAAGAATATCCTTATCTTTTTTAAATTATTATTTAATATAAATCATTTCATAAATCCTTTAATATATTATATTTGTCCTTTTAAATTTTATTAATAAAATAGTGACTGCAAAAAAAAAAAAAAAAAATGTAAAAAAAAACTACTAATTAGTAGATGTACAGTGCGACAAACTTATCTGTTCCGGTGAGAGCGAACTAAATTTATCCATGTCTCATTATTTAGTAATGAATTATATATTGATATAGATTAGATGGGTTTATTGAAACCACAAGAGCGAATTACAACTACTGGCAAACTTAAAATCTTATAGAATGAAGAAATATTACACATTTACGTGAGCTGTCACCGGAACAGATAAGTTTGTGGCACTATATACAAAGGTTTCCGGAAAAACATTGTTGTTAAGCCAGTTTTAAACTACGTGAGTAAGTATAGTTTATTATTTACCATTGATAACATTTAGTATACTTATACATAATATTAAAGTTATTTATAGCCCTAAAATAAGCCTAAAACAGACTAAATATAGCCAAAAATAATAGGTATATGTAATTAGTAACTTTGACAATAGATAATATTTAATTATTCACCCTGAACATAAGCCTCCTAGGAGCGCCACAAAGTTTGGTTCCAGACTTTCTCATCGAACCATTTTGTTTGTCATGAATTATATAGTAATGATGACTGTATGTAGTTCTAC
Organism: Plutella xylostella; assembly: GCF_932276165.1. Taxonomy (NCBI): domain Eukaryota; kingdom Metazoa; phylum Arthropoda; class Insecta; order Lepidoptera; family Plutellidae; genus Plutella; species Plutella xylostella. The sequence continues at coordinate 5,171,310 of NC_063992.1, read as the reverse complement.
CTAGGGGTTGCGCGTAGCTAGGTAGATAGTGTATTTACTTACAAGACTGCCTCAATTTTCATAGTTATTAAATAAAATGTTAAAACAACTTTTAACAAATAATTTTGAACGAAATTTAATTTAAATGAAATAATTTCTAAAACTCAGTAATTTACATGTTTGACGTTTATCATACAAAATGTAACTCATAGAGTTGTTTTGTGTTTTTGGGAGCAATCATTGAGCCATGTAAAATGCACGTGAAGCGCGCTGTTATTATTTTGAGAGTGCAAGTTGAGTTATACAGTCAAAAGGGTAGAGAATCCTTATTGCGGGCGTGTATCTTCGTAATGGGTAACCAAATTTTCATTCATTACTTTTTCGATATCTCCGGTTTTTGAGATTTGCACCTTCATTCGCATTTGACGAGTAGATCATCACAACCCATCACGTCCCCACTGCTGGGGCACGGGTCTCCTTCCAATGAAGGAAGACCCTATCACAAAGACAAGCAAGCTTGTGCTGAGAGAGTTGACGGGTACCTAAGTGGGCTACCCGACTGTCAGATGTTTTCAGGCTGCCCGAAGGTCTCTGACTAGCCTTAACGACTGCTGCTGAAGCAGCAACCGAGACCCTCGGCTTAACGTACCGTCCGAAGCACGGAAGCGTCCAGAAAAGCACCACTTGAAATCGGTCACCCATCCAATGGCTGACCGTGCCAGTTGTTGCTTAACCTCAGTGATCAGTTAAGATTACTAAAGCTAGCTCGACTACGGACTCTTGACGAGTAGATGGATGATTATAGAGTCATGTATAGTAGAGTGATGATACTGTATGCGGAAATGAAAAAAAAAAAAACAATTTTGGACAAAACTCTACATAAATAAGGGCCTGCACGGTTCTTTTTGTCAATAGGTGTGCGCAGGCCCTATGAGATTTTATCTTTGCAACGTTTATATAAGGTTTATATACGTTTGTACTTGAAACTTGACAGATAAAGGGCAGTATGAATGAAATACGTGAAAATCATTCTTATTTTTTTAATCCAAAAGCTTTCTTACGGATTTTTTACAAACTTGAAGTAGCAATTTGTATCGATATGCGATGTTTTATTATTGCTGCTAAGTCAGTACCTAAATATATATTTTTACATCACATTTAAATATGGGAGAACAATTTAGATTTCCAATCTTTGCTTTGGCCGAGATAGGTCGAAACACTCTACTTAGGTTTATATCTAAAAATATTTTAGTAATTTTGTTCCTAGATTATTAACATTCAAATAGAAAATAATAATTAAGTAACACATTGATAGACGGCAATTTTGGATGTTGACATAATTATGTTCTTGTCGTATGACGAATGTAACAACTCTTGTAAGTAGTCTTAATTCTATAATACCTGTGCATATTTTCTACTTCCCATGAAACGGCCCCGATAGGTAGGTATTATAAAACATGTGGTTTTTCAGGGTACAGGATACATAATGTTGCAACAGTGGTAGGTCTGACGGTTAAACCAAAAGCGGTAAACTCAGGTAGTCATTCAAAACATTAATCATTGTAGGTACTTTTCTCTATTTATGAAAATTTGAGGGAAAGAAACATCACTCAAAGTTTAAAAAGAAAAAGTTGTCTATATAGCAAACATTGTATAGAAAACTATTTTAATTACTTATATTTGTTCAGAATGACCGCCCTAGCCATCCGCGATTAGCCTAATATTAAAAAGCTAATTTCGACATTGGATCTCAATTTTAAAATAATAAATTAAATTATCAGTACGTATCTTAAAACTTAATATACCTACTTAAGTTCTTACTATTTACTTATCTATCTTACGTACAATACACGATTCGACTAGATACACTGAGATCATTGGAAAGCCAATTTATTCTTCAATAATTACAGTGAATTTCATTTAGGAAGGCGTGTCGTGGGACGACATTCCAGTTTGATAAAAAACAAAAGCTGTAAATGTTATGCTATCGGCAGGTGTTATAGGTCGATAGATAGATAGAAAATTGTACATTTTCTCTTAGCGCGTCTGTGTTTTCCATACAAGTTCCAATTCAATTCTCGCCTCGCTGATGGAAAACTATCTTTATAGCCGTAGTTTGTTTTCGACTAGAGTGACCGCGGTTCACGGATCCTCGGTTTATCTCGGAGGACAGGAACCTGACAGACACCTTCCCAATTGAAATAAACTTTATTTATCATACAATACAATAATTATCCCTTAAAACTTAGGGACATAGTTAAATAATATTATGAATACAAGATGTTAAATTTGCTGTGACTTTAACAAAAATAAATCATGGATCATGGTAAATTTTTATTCAAATCAAATTAATAATTTTATAAATCATTACATTTTTAGATTCAAGGTTGATTCCTATAGAAATTTTCGCCACAAAAATGGTCAAACGAAGCATAGTTTTAAACTGGAATCCAGGGATAAATTGGCTATAAGCAATAATAAGCATTGGTTGGTTATGGTTTAGACCTAAAGCATAATGATGATTTTGAAAAAAAAGTACAGGTAATTTTCTGATCTTACTTAAATTCTATAAGTATATAGGATAAACCATTATATTGGAAGACGAACGGCATAAAAATATCTACTTCATACCTAATTATCATGTAATTACAATATACTTAAATACTCGTACGTTACGTACACACCTATGTTAAAATCATATTTTTTTATTATTTTGTTAGGCGACCAAAACTATTTACACCTCGGTTGTTAAAAATTCTAATGCTATTGTTGTTTACCTAGTGTTCCCACTTTCTATAGCTCTCTAGGTCTCTGTTGTTGCCGCCCGAAATCAATCTGTTTAAATGTTGGTTTAGAGCCTTCAAAATTACCACCCAACCCCAATATCTATATGCCTATTTACAATCTCATTGGATTTCGTCAGTAAATATAATATTAATTATTATATTTAATAAACATACCTATTCCGTATTGCATTCTTGTCCCTCCTACTCTCCTACAGCTACCTACTGGCGCGCGAGCTTGCCTTCCTAAACCTTAGCCAATTTTGTAACTTTCATCGTGCTCTGATTTCTTGTGTTTCTATGCCATAAGAGTGTGGTTTAATCATTATTTAAGTAGGATATTTAGAAATTAGATTTATCTCCGCACCCTTAAGATATTTAGATACGATCTTTGAATTCTTTAAAAACTGCACTTTTTACTAATTTTTTTACTCCCGACGTATAAAGAGGGGTAGGTATTATAAGTTTAACATAATGTATGTGTTTGTATAATCTTTATTTTGTGGCAGCGTAGCCCAAAGACGGCTAACTATATCGATTGAAGTTAACTAATTTTTACTTAAAAAATATACTTCTTTAGATTTTGTAAACAGTTAGAACACCCTCCACGGCATAAGGAACACATAGAAATTTCCCGAACCGCAGGAAAACTCATTCAAGTTTACCCTTTAGCACGGGCCTTACAACCTAATCTTAGCTGTTAATTCGACAACAAACACCAAAAAATCTTTTACTAAAACCTACCTATTGAATTTTATCAATAGTGCATCGTTAATTTCTGCTTATGTCATGATGATAATGATTGATGCGATGAACCGATCCTTTCCAATTTCTGTATTTATTTTAGAGATAAGATCTATATCTTATTCCTACTTGCAATTATGTTATTATTACATCCGTGTTGGTAATTCCTAAATATTTTTAATTTTGTTATCGAATTAGCATCTTCTATCATCGATACCGACCATTTCAACCAAATCACTCGTCCTTATTGCTATTAGGTATGTATCTACTAAAAGTAATTAGGTAACTACATAATTTACTAACCTGTCGAAAAAAACAAACTTTTAATACATAGAGATTAGAGACATGCTCTGTTACTAAATTATAAGGTACCTACGCTGTTTTAAGGAGGAGGTAAAATTAGGATTCATTTGCAATTTGCTAAAGATATTTTAAAATTTTCTTACATTTATTAGTCTGCCTGTGACTATAGTTTAAATACTGAAAATTGCAATAGAATGAAACCATGTGATAGTAGGTACAAATCAAAGTCGCTTTTCGCGTCAGTCTGTATCATGTACCTATGTATAATTTAAATTTGAGTTTTTTAAGAAGGTTCTAATAAAAATATACTATTTTTGGGAAGCTAAGTTCGGTGGAAAATTTAGGTAGGTAGTATGAAATATGATTATTTATTATTTACCACTCACTTTCTTTGTATAATTGTTAGTGATATAAAAGCAGCTAGGTGTAATCACTTGGCAGAATTTTATTCCACAATTTAATTATTATGTACAACGTAAGCAGCTATGCAACTATTAGATACCTATTAAAAAAATACAAGGTACCTATACGTATACTATTTTTAAATTATTTACAAACTATGACAATGTTTCGACAAGTGCTAGACTTAGAAACATTATGCTCTACGCAATGACTAGAGTTCACTCGATTCTCTTTTGTAGACTAGAAACTACCTTAATGTGTATTGCTTACTTACTTATCTATCTATACTTAAATTAAATAAATAAACACATTAAACAAAAAACTTAAACAAAACAAATATAATTTTAAATGTATCAGTCATCTGTTTATAAATACTACCCGACTATTAATGCCATAAAAATTACCAGGTTAAAACCGTTCATACTTTATTATTGTTGGGACCGCTCACTCTGGGAAGTAGAATCTATGCACATCAATTATTTTCCGAACGACGATCAGTCAAAAAAAGAGTAACAAAAATATATCTGACGCAAACTCTCACCACACTAAACGCTACAGCAGTCCTTACACCTACGTATTTACAACAGCAGCTCGTCTCAGAACTTGAGCATGATCGTGTCGTCCTGCAGAATGGTTTTGTTGCACACTTCACTGTAAGCCCCCGATTGGGCTGAGCCTCAGGTGCACAGGCCGGAGTTGTCGACCAGCGACCTGGCGAGCGCGTCGGCGGCGGCGAGGTCGGTGACCTTGCCCTCGAAGTGGCCGCGCACGTGGAACATGAACTCGGCCTTGCCGGAGAACTCCTGGCGGCACATGAGGCACAGGTGGTGTGCGTGGTTGTTGTGCTGCCGCTCGGGCGTGTAGTGCGCGTGGTTGTGCGTGAAGTAGGCGCCGCCGCCCTCGTTCACCACGCTGGCGGTGGACACGGCCGTCGCGATGCCGTGCCCGTTCAGGATCTGCTGGTTCTGGTTGTGGTGGTGCAGCAGCTGCAGCTTCTCCTGGTTCGTCAGGTGCACTTTGTCTTGCTGCTGTGGGGAGAGGAGTTTGTTTAAATGTAACGTTTCCTGAAGTTTCTCACATTTATGAGCTAATCATGGCTGATTGCTTAATTGTGCTAAAATCAATGGATCTTACTGGTCGCTATTTTCATGACCTATTCAAGTCTATTCGGTTATCCCTTGCAAGGTACTAAAGAAGAACACCCAAGTGTGCATACCTGATGTTGCGTGGTCTGCTGCATCTTATCCTGCAGCAGCTTCGTATCAGGCAGGTGGCTCTTGGCGTGGTTGGACCACTCGTCTCTAGTCGCGAAGAGTCTACCACAGAGCTCGCAGGACCAGGACACCACCATGCCGCCCGCGCCGCCGCCGCCGGTCGACGCGTGCACTAGGCCCGTGTTCTGAGGATTACGGTTATGGTCTTTACAAAGTTTGGGGGTAGGTGGAGATATGGTGGAGAACGAGAGGGGAGTGCTAATGTTTTTTGATACTTTAATGTTTGCTCTGATCTCTATACTCTATGGTATCTATGATCTCTATAGCTAAGGTAAGGCAAGCGATCAAAGTTCACCCCATTCCAGTTCCATTCCTTGTCGTTTAACTAAATGGAAGATAGAGAAGAACAGTTCACTACTAAATCATTAGAAATAAGAAAATGTTATCAATGAATATTTATGGGGGAATTAGTTCCAGCGGATGGATCTTACGAGTGGAACCTTTGTGTACTTATATTCCGTTGATGTTTAAACTTCCCTCGTGGCGACACTGCATGGCATGCACCCAACGTAACCAACACTCATGACGCGTTTCCTAACGAGTCATATACATTGAAGGTATTCCAAAGAAATCATTGGGATGTACAAACATGTCACAACTCACGGTTGGAAATTGAATTTGGTCCAAATCATCTACCACCGACTGAATTTGGTAAGTAGTATTCAAAGTAAAAAAAAAAGTAAGTACTTACTTACATATGTATTTTAAAATTAAATACCAACCCATTGTGGTAAAGTGTAAACATTTGTCTTGGTAATTAGGTACCATGTACCAATAAGATTTATCTGTGAGTAAATAAATTTTAGATAAGAACTACCTAACATAACCAATGCAGAATGTACCTACCTAGGTATAAAAAATCTTAAGTAAGTATAACAAACTACTTATAAGATTTAATTTAGACGTAAATTAATAATACGTTAGCAAACGAAAATGAGTACAAACCTAGCTACGGACGTAGGTTGTATATTTTTAACTGCACGTGACAAAGAATTAGATATAAACCTATTAAGAAGATCTTGGCTTATTAATCGTTGACATCAAATTAAACAATTAAGGCCGGGGTCTCCTATTTACTCCGTAGGTCGCGTCAAGTGTCACCGCCGTAGGCCGCGTCACAATGTTCACTATTTCTACGCGCCAACGTCAGCGTGTGAGGGAGACCGCATCAGTACATTTCTATAGTGAGCATCGTGACGCGGCCTACGGCGTGACGCTGGACGCGACCTACGGCGTAAATAGGAGACCAAGGCCTTAGAGCGTTTATATTACAAAACTATTAAAATTAGAACTAGGTATGACGGCACGAAAAACTAAGTACCAATTTTATTGAAGCTAGAATTAGAAAATTAATATAACATCCAGAAATATTAAAACAAAGAAGAATTGATATCTAGACTAGACTTTCTACACATAAGAACTAAAAACAATAATGAAATAGTACCTAATAATCGTAAAATGAAGGTAAACATTAAACATGCGACAAGATAGAGAATCTACAACATCTATAGGAATGCACGTATTATACGCGAGATTCTCACTTGGTTGACCGTAAAGCTGTGCCCTTGTACCTGGCAGATCTGCATCTGCGAGTGGCTGTGTTGTTGTTGTTGTTGTTGTTGTTGTGCCGCTTGTTGTTGTTGTTGCTGCTGCTGTGCCGCTTGTTGCTGTTGTTGTTGTTGTTGTGCCGCCGCCGCCACTGCCGCGATCTCCGCTTGGCTTGGCTTGGTGTCTTCTTGCTTCGTTAGTTGAGGCTTCACATCGTCTAGCTTCAGGGCTGCACAGTAAGTTGGTATTATTAAGCAATGATTAAAAGTAAAATCGGTTTCGGTATTGAATAAGTGCTTAGGGCACAAATTTACTTTGGGAAAATTTATGCTATAATTTATAAAATATAAAACTTGCATTGTTTGGGTTTGATGTTTGATTTAGCATTAATCTTGCTGGGAATATTTGAGTGCATTATATTTATAATTAATGAATGACTGATAAAATTTAACATCTGCTTGTACGAGACAAAACATCGTAGGTTGCGTAATCCCCATATTTATACAAGAGAAAAACAAAAGACTGAATCATCCATTCAAAACAAGCGGGTTTAATTGCTATGGGATGTTTGCTCTATGCTTAGATTTATTTGTGTTTAGGTACTTTTGGGGAAATCCTTTTCGCAATAACACAAATGCAGCGGAAAATAAGTATAAGGATTTCTGGCGTGAGTGTTTATAGGTTAGTATTATGTATGCACCTTTGTTCCATATTCACGAGTCAAGGAACAAAAAATTGTTCTTGACAGTGAAAAACAGTTAAATAGCTAAAACTTCCTATAACTTTTCTATGAATAAGGGGGTAAGTTTATGTGATAGTTGCAATAAATCCTAACTGTTTTTATTATAATTTAATTAAATCAATAGCCAATTTGATAAATAAAACTGAAGGGAGCTACGGCAGAGCTGTTAATGACATACACGGTGCCGTAAGCACTTACGAGGTATTGTGATGGTTCGTTTACCCAGAGGCGCAATGTTGGAGGGTGTGAGGTGCTTCAGCTTGTTCATGTGCAGCACCAGCTTGTCCCGCCGAGCGAAGGCTTTGTTGCACACTTCACACACGTACGGCTTCTCTCCTAAGGGGGAGTAAGTCTGGTTAGTTTTATATCATTTGAGAAGAGAACACGCTGTATCTTTTTGTACAACCGCCGCTGCCATTGGCTGGCATTGATTGACATCAATGCCTGACGACACGTGTCTGGTGGCACATAGACTGGATAAGGCATAGAGTTGTTTCTGCTAGAGATGTTGAGAGTTGTTGCTACTATTGGGTCATGCCAAAATATAAGGTTGTAGCAAACGCACTCGTTGAGGCAATATAGACAAGTATAACATCCTAAGATAAATGAGTACTTACCTGTGTGTATCCTCATGTGTATTGTTAGCTTGTCTTTCCGCGCTAAGCCTTTTCCACACACCGTGCATTCGAATGCTTTACTACCTGAAATAAGAAAAAAAATGTTTCAATAAGCACCAAATCTCGAGATCTTGAATCTTATCGTATTACGTTCAGTAAGGGTTTTCTAGTCACAATTACCATCACTCGTGGAGCTAGTAGTCTTGATAGCAGTAGTGTGGGTGGTGTGCTTCCGGACGGTGGTGATGGCCGTGGTCTGCAGAGCCTTGAGTCTCGTCCCGGGGTGCATGGAGCCTCCTTCTGCGTATGGCTCCGTGAAGGGTATTAAATTCGGCCTGGGTATCGTGTTTGTTACTTCCGGGGACCTGAGGATAACATTACATAAAATGGTTGTACTTTATTGTTTTTGTGGTATCTAATGCATCCGTGATGAATCGATGATAATAAACGTACCTATACTGAAGATTAGACAATACAAAAATGATTTTATTAATGAATACTTAGGTAAGTAATTGTGATATATATCTTCAAACAAAAATTACACAATCATTGTTTATATTGATTGAGTTATCATTATCAAGGCTATCCAAAAATTCAATTAAGCGGTCGTGTTGTGACGGGGACTGAAACACATGATGAATCTACACAAAAGTAACTTATCAAAATTCCGTTACTATGAGATTCAGGTACTAGAAAAAGTTAAAACATGTTAGATCACATGTGTTCTCTTACCAGTTCCCCAAGCTCTGCAGCACCCTAACACCTCCCTCGAAGCCCATGCCGACGTCGTCAGGCACAGTGAAGGTGCTATCAGGTCCGCCGGTGCTGGAGCTGACCTGAGGCACCTTGATGGGCGAGGTGATGGCCGCGTAGTGGTGCTGCGTCGAGCTGACGGTCGGCGGCGACGGGTGGCCTTGGTGCGCGTTGTTGCTTGTTTGCGCTTGTTGCTGTGGGTAAATGGACTTGATTATGATATGTATGCCTGCTTGATAAAGCTGAGTAAGCAAACATTGAGACTAAAACTTGAGGAATTTAAATAAAAAATAACTTACTTGCAGGACTTGATGGTGGCGTGTGTTATTTGTGTTGGTTTGTGGTTGCTGGTGCTGCTGTTGTTGTTGCTGTTGAGCTTGCTGTTGAGCTTGCTGCTGCTGTTGTTGTTGCTGTTGTTGCTGCTGTTGCTGCTGCTGTTGTTGTTGCTGCTGCTGCCGCTGCTGTTCTTGCTGTTGTTGTTGCTGCTGCTGTTGTTGTTGTTGCTGCTGTTGTTGTTGTACCACCTTAGGAAACGATAACTGGAAAGAGGGAACAACACCATTATGCCTTAAGAATGACTGACTGTCCACCACAGCAGGGCGAGGCAGTGGATTGAAACAATGAAATTGGACAAGGGATAAATGGTAATT